>NC_036852.1:13593335-13713501 GCF_002910315.2 Salvelinus sp. IW2-2015
TCCTCACCAGAGGTGATGGTCGGATTTATCGTCGAAGGAATGAGCGTTACACTGTACTCTGCTGCGGGACGATTTGGAGGTGGAGGGTTCCGTATGATCTGGGGCGGTGTGTCACAGCATCTTCGGACTGAGCTTTTTGTCATTGCAGGCAAACTCAACGCTGTGCGTTACAGGGAAGACATCCTCCTCCCTCATGTGGTACCCTTCCTGAAGGCTCATCCTGACATGACCTCCAGCATGACAATGCCACCAGCCATACTGCTCGTTCTGTGCCTGATTTCCTGCAAGACAGGAATGTCCATGTTCTGCCATGGCCAGCGAAGAAGCCATTGAGCACGTCTGGGACCTTTTGGATCGGAGAGTGAGGGCTAGGGCCATTCCCCCAGAAATATCTGGGAACTTGCAGGTGCCTTGGTGGAAGCAGGAACTGGCAAATCTGGTGCAGTCCATGAGGAGGAGATGCACCACAGTACTTAACCTATTTAATCCTTGTGACCGTAACAAACGTTTCACTTATAAGGCTCTAAATCTTTATTGAATGACGTATCAATGCATTTACAGCAAATATTGAAATAATAAAGGGTCTCAATGAAAGATGTGTAGTGTCACATGTTTAGTGTAAATTGTCACATGACCAGAGCTGTTTACTTCCTGGTTGCACCATGAGAAGAGGATGGCTGCATCAAAGCTCCCAAACAAAGGTTAGTAAAGTATGTTAACATAAAGATAGGACAAAGATTTTTGGTACACATCATCTTTAAGGTGTCTAGTATTGATACATGCATTTGCAATTACTCAACTTTGTTCAGTGTGGTCATAGAATGTGTAAACATGTTGACGGCAACAATAGTGACCCGTGGGATATCACAGTGCATCTAGGTATACACATACTGAACACATACATAGGTCTTGTTCTACCTAACTTTCTACTCTGTTTTTTCTTTTAGTTTCACTTTGAGTCAAGTTCGGGATATGTTGGATCTAGTGACTGCCCAGACAAAGGCAATGCAACATTGCAGTTATCCTCAAAATGACGAAAGATGCTGTCCTGAGTGATTGTGATAGCGATGGGTCAGATATGGACTATGGACAAGCCATTTGCCAGCCAGGCTGTTGAATGCATATGCCTGAACCTATGCAAACAGATCATGACAGGAACAACGTTATCAGTGATGATGACCTACCCCTCACCCCCCCCCCCATCCACAACCTCCCCACCCCCTCCATTGTTGATAATGAAGAAGCCAAGGGTTCTCTACCCACCATACGGTCCAGTCAGAAGAGCCAAGGGAAAAGCTGCAGGTGGCCCAAAATTAAAGATTGAGTGTTCAAACGATCGAAGAGGCCTGCCACCGCTGTGATTCCAAAACACATAGTTAACAGCCCAAATATGCAAAAGTTTGGCACGAAACCACTGAGCCACGGAAGGAGGTCTTTACTGGCTGCTACTGTTGAAGATCAGGCCAAGATATGACAAAAGCTTCTCACTGGCCAATCAACACATGTACCGGTTCCAGAGAAGTCGTCATTGTGACAAACGCACTACCTATGCATTGAAATGCAAAGTGCCACTGCACATTGAGTGCTTCAAGATATACCACGGACAGTAGAAAGGAGATAAGAGCGAATGAAAAAGGGCTGAAAAAGACAAAAGAAAAATAGAAAAGTCGATAAAGGGTGAGGAGAAGCAGTACAACGGACTTTGGAAGAAAGGAAAAGTCGACGAAAAAGACAATCAAAATGACTGGAAATGTTTTTGGAAAAGAAGGTCAATTGATTCAAAGGACATACCGTATGACAGTAGGTCTGACTCATCACAGTTTAAAATAGTTATGCACAAACTAATCTTGCACTTGGTTCTGAAGCTATCCTCTATGATATATATACAGTAATATATATATATATATATAAGCACTCATGTGCAGTGGCGCTTTTTATATAAATATTGTTATTTTGTTCAGTGTAGGCCTCTACTTGAATGCATATTCTACAGGCTACGTCTATCCTAAATGTTACCTTTATGTTCAGTGGGAATGAATCACACGACTGCTATAGTTGTTAGTGAATGTTTGCACTAAATGGTCACAATGACAATGTTACAATGAATATTGCACTAAAAGTACAAGTTCAAATGTTACAATAAAGTTACAATATTAATGTTTCATACATGTTGTACTAAAGTAACATGTTACAATGTATGTTACAATAAAGTAACAATGTTACAATGTATGTTACAATAAAGTAACAATGTTTGAAATACATTGATGGTTGTTTTTTTGTCTTTGCTCTCAGTGTTCATATCGATGTAGTGTAATGGTTTTTGATGTGTAAAATAGTCACACTAGAATGTGACGGGGCATTCTAGAGGCAATGCTGGGGACTGCCAGTGACAGAGTTTAAATGTGTTAATCTCTTCTCTGCAAAACCGCGACTGGTCAGTGAAGAGCACTTTTTGCCAGTCCTGTCTGGTTCAGCGACGGGGGGGTTTGTGCCCATAGGTGACGTTGTTGCCTGTGATGTCTGGTGAGGACCTGCCTTACAACAGGCCTACAAGCCCTCAGTCCAACCTCTCTCAGCCTATTGCGGACAGTCTGAGCACTGATGGAGGGATTGTGCGTTCCTGGTGTAACTCGGGCAGTTGTTGTTGCCATCCTGTGCCTGTCCCGCAGGTGTGATGTTTGGATGTACCGATCCTGTGCAGGTGTTGTTACATGTGGTCTGCCACTGTGAGGACGATCGGCTGTCCGTCCTGTTTCCCTGTAGTGCTGCCTTAGGCGTCTCACAGTACGGACATTGCAATTTATTGCCCTGGCCACATCTGCAGACCTCATGCCTCCTTGCAGCATGCCTAAGGCACGTTCACGCAGATGAGCAGGGACCCTGGGCATCTTTCTTTTGGTGTTTTTCAGAGTCAGTAGAAAGGCCTCTTTAGTGTCCTACATTTTCATAACTGTGACCTTAGTTGCCTACCGTCTGTAAGCTGTTAGTGTCTTAACGTTCCACAGGTGCATGTTCATTAATTGTTTATGGTTCATTGAACAAACATGGGAAACAGTGTTTAAACCCTTTGCAATGAAGATCTGTGAAGTTATTTGGATTTTTACGAATTATYTTTGAAAGACAGGGTCCTGAAAAGCAGCATTTTTTCCCACCCTGAGTTTAGTACCCACAAAACACCAGTCTCAACATYAACAGTGAAGAGGCGACTCCGGAATGCTGGCCTTCTAAGTTGCAAAGAAAAAGCCATATCTCCGACTGGCCAATAAAAACAAAAGATTAAGATGGGAAAAAGAACACAGACACTGGACAGGGGAATTCTGCCTAGAAGGCCAGCATCCTGTAGTCACATCTTCACTGTTGATGTGGAGACTGGTGTTTTGCGGGTACTATTTAATGAAGCTGCCAGTTGATGACTTATGTGGCGTCTGTTTCTCAAACTAGACACTAATGTACTTGTCCTCTTGCTCAGTTGTGCACCAGGGCCTCCCACTCCTCTTTTATTATTTTATTTTATTTTATTTCACCTTTGTTTAACCAGGTAGGCTAGTTGAGAACAAGTTGTCATGTACAGCTGCGACCTGGCCAAGATAAAGCAAAGCAGTGCGACACAAACAACAACACAGAGCTACACATGGAATAAACAAACATACAGTCAATAACACAATAGGGAAAAAAGTATATATTCAGTGTGTGCAAATGAGGTAAGATAAGGGAGGTAAGGCAATAAATAGGCCATAGTGGCAAAATAATTACAATTTAGCAATTAAACACTGGAGTGATAGATGTGCAGAAGACGAATGTGCAAGTAGAGATACTGGGATGCAAAGGAGCAAAAATGAATAATAAAAAATAAAAAAATAACAGTATGGGGATGGGGGAGTTGGATGGGCTATATACAGATGGGCTATGTACAGGTACAGTGATCTGTGAGCTGCTCTGTCAGCTGGTGCTTAAAGTTAGTGAGGGAGATATTAGTCTACAGCTTCAGTGATTTTTGCAATTTCTTCCAGTCATTGGCAGCAGAGAACTGGAAGGAAAGGCGGCCAAACGAGAAATTGGCTTTGGGGGTGACCAGTGAAAGATACCTGCTGGAGCGCGTGCTATGGGTGGGTGCTGCTATGGTGACCAGTGATCTGAGATAAGGTGGGGCTTTACCTAGCGGAGACTTATAGATGACCTGGAGCCAGTAGGTTTGGCGACGAATATGAAGCGAGGGCCAGCCAACGAGAGCGTACAGGTTGCAGTGGTGGGTAGTATATGGGGCTTTGGTGACAAAACAGATGGCACTGTGATAGACTGCATCCAATTTGCTGAGTAGAGTGTTGGAGGTTATTTTGTAAATGACATCGCCGAAGTCAAGGATCGGTAGGATAGTCAGTTTTACGAGGGTATATTTGGCAGCATGAGTGAAGGATGCTTTGTTGCGAAATAGGAAGCCGATTATAGATTTGATTTTGGATTGGAGATGCTTAATGTGAGTCTGGAAGGAGAGTTTACAGTCTAACCAGACACCTAGGTATTTGTAGTTGTCAGAACCGTTAGTTAACAGTGTCCAAAGAAGGGCCAGAATTATACAGAATGTTGTCGTCTGCGTAGAGGTGGAGCAGAAAATCACCAGCATCAAGAGCGAAATCATTGATGTATACAGAGAAAAGAGTCGGCCCATGAATTGAACTCTGTGGCACCCCCATAGAGGTCCGGACACACTGAACTCTGTCTGAGAAGTAGTTGGTGAACCAGGCAAGGCAGCCATTTGAGAAACCAAGGCTGTTGAGTCTGCCGATAAGAATGTGGTGATTGACAGAGTCGAAAGCCTTGGCCARATCAATGAATACATCTGCACAGTATTGCCTCTTATCGATGACGGTTATGATATTGTTTAGGACCTTGAGCATGGCTGAGGTGCACCCATGACCAGCCCGGAAAACAGAATGCACAGCGGAGAAGGTACTGTGGGATTCGAAATGGTCGGTAATCTGTTTGTTAATTTGGCTTTCGAAGACCTTAGAAAGGCAGGGTAGGATAGATATAGGTCTGTAGCAGTTTGGGTATAGAGTGTCTCCCCCTTTGAAGAGGGGGATGACCGCGGCAGCTTTCCAATCTTTGGGGATCTCAGACGATACGAAAGAGAGGTCTGAAAGGCTAGTAATAGGGGTTGCAACAATTTCGGCAGATAATTTTAGAAAGAGAGGGTCCAGATTGTCTAGCCCGGCTGATTTGTAGGGGTCAAGATTTTGCAGCTCTTTTAGCTATCTGGATTTGGGTGAAGGAGAAATGGGGGAGGCTTTAGCAAGTTGCTGTGGGGGGGTGCAGGGCTGTTGACTGGGGTAGGGATAGCCAGGTGGAAAGCATGGCCAAACGTAGAATAATTCTTATTGAAATTCTCAATTATCGTGGGTTTCAAATCAAATCATATCAAAGTGTATTTGTCACGTCCGCCTAATACAACAGTGAAGTGCTTACTTCCAGGCTCTTACCAATAGTGCAAAAAAGGTATTAGGTGAACAATAGGTAAGTTAAGATATAAAAACAACAGTAAAAAGACAGTTAAAATAACAGTAGCGAGGCTATATACAGTAGTGAGGCTATAAAAGTAGCGAGGCACATTACAGACACTGGTTAGTCGGGCTGATTGAGGTAGTCTGTACATGTAGATATGGTTAAAGTGACTATGCATATACTATATACTGTATGATGAACAGTGCAGTGCGACACAATGCAGATAGCCCGGTTCGCCAATGTGCTGGAGCACTGGTTGGTCGGGCCAATTGAGGTAGTATGTACATGAATGTATAGTTAAAGGGACTATGCATACAGTGGGGCAAAAAAGTATTTAGTCAGAAGAAGTTACAGGTCTGTGAGAGCCAGAAATCTTGCTTGTTTGTAGGTGACCAAATACTTATTTTCCACCATAATTTGCAAATAAATTCATTATAAATCCTACAATGTGATTTTCTGGATTTATTTTTCTCATTTTGTCTGTCATAGTTGAAGTGTACCTATGATGAAAATTACAGGCCTCTCTCATCTTTTTAAGTGRGAGAACTTGCACAATTGGTGGCTGACTAAATACTTTTTTGCTCCACTGTATATGATAAACAGAGAGTAGGAGCAGCGTAAAAGAGGGTTTGGGGGGCCACACAATGCAAATAGTCTGGGTAGCCATTTGATTACCTGTTCAGGAGTCTTATGGCTTGGGAGTAAAAACTGTTGAGAAGCCTTTTTGTCCTAGACTTGGCACTCCGGAACCACTTGCCATGCGGTAGTAGAGAGAACAGTCTATGACTGGTGTGGCTGGGGTCTTTGACAMATTTTAGGGCCTTCCTCTGACACCGCCTGGTGTAGAGGTCCTGGATGGCAGGCAGCTTAGCCCCAGTGATGTACTGGGCCGTACGCACTACCCTCTGTAGAGCCTTGCAGTCGGAGGCCGAGCAATTACCGTACCAGGCAGTGATGCAACCAGTCAGGATGCTCTCGATGTTGCAGCTGTAGAACCTTTTGAGGACCCATGCCAAATCTTTTTAGTTTCCTGAGGGGGAATAGGCTTTGTCGTGCCCTCTTCACGACTGTCTTGGTGTGTTTGGACCATTCCAGTTTGTTGTTAATGTGGACACCAAGGAACTTGAAGCTCTCCACCTGCTCCACTACATCCCCGTCGATGAGATTGGGGACGTGCTCGGTCCTCCTTTTCCTGTAGTCCACAATCATCTCCTTAGTCTTGGTTACGTTGAGGTATAGGTTGTTATTATGGCACCACCCGGCCAGGTCTCTGACCTCCTCCCTATAGGCTGTCTCGTCGTTATCGGTGATCAAGGTGATTAAAACAGTGTTTCCTATCCTCAGTGCAGTGGGCAGCTGGGAGGAGGTGCTCTTATTCTCCATGGACTTTACAGTGTCCCAGAACTTTTTGGAGATTGTGCTGCAGGATTCAAATTTCTGTTTGAAAAATCTAACCAAAATCTAACCATTGCTTTCTTAACTGCCTGTGTATATTGGTTCCTAACTTCCCTGAAAAGTTGCATATCGCGGGGGTTATTCGATGCTAATGCAGTACGCCACAGGAGGTTGTTGTGCTGTTCAAGGGCAGTCAGGTCTGGAGTGAACCACGGGCTATATCTGGTTCTGGTTAAAAAAATATTTAATGGGGCATGCTTATTTAAAATGGTGAGGAAAACACTTTTAAAGAATAATTAGGCATCCTCTACTGACGGAATGAGGTCAATATCCTTCCAGGATACCTGGGCCAGGTCGATTAGAAAGGCAGTGATGAGGGGTGGTCGTTTGACCGCAGACCCATTACGGACGCAGGCAATGAGGCAGTGATCGCTGAGATCCTGGTTGAGGACAGCAGAGGTGTATCAGGAGGGCAAGTTGGTTAAGATGATATTTATGTGGGTGCCCGTGTTTACGGATTTGGGGTTGTACCTGGTAGGTTCATTGATCATTTGTGTGAGATTGAGGGCATCAAGCTTAGATTGTAGGATGGCTGGGGTGTTAAGAATGTCCCAGTTTAGGTCACTTAACAGCACAAGCTCTGAATATAAATGGGGGGCAATCAATTCACATATGGTGTCCAGGGCACAGTTGGGGGCAGATGGTGGTCTATAGCAAGCGGCAATGGTGAGAGACTTGTTTCTGGAAAGGTGGATTTTTAAAAATAGAAGCTCAAATTGTTTGGGTACAGACCTAAAAAGTAAGACAGAACTCTGCAGGCTATCTGTGCAGTAGATTGCAACTCCACCCCATTTGGCAGTTCTATCTTGTCAGAAAATGTTATAGTTAGGGATGGACATTTTAGGGGTTTTGGTGGCCTTCCTAAGCCAGGATTCAGACATGGCTAGGACATCCGGGTTGGCAGAGTGTGCTAAAGCAGTGAAAAACAAACTTAGGGAGGAGGCTTCTTATGTTAACATGCATGAAACCAAGGCTTTTACGGTTACAGAAGACAACAAATGAGAGCGCCTTGGAAATGGGAGTGGAGCTAGGCACTGCAGGTCCTGGATTAACCTCTACATCACCAGAGGAACAGAGGAGGAGTAGGATAAGGGTACGGCTAAAGGCCATAATAACTGGTCGTCTAGTACGTTCGGAACAGAGAGTAAAAAGAGCAGGTTTCTGGGCGGGGGAGAATAGATTCAAGGCATGTTGTACAGACAAAGGTACGGTAGGATGTGAATACAGTGGAGGTAAACCTAGGCATTGAGTGACGATGAGAGAGGTATTGTCTATAGAGGCACCATTTAAACCAGGTGAGGTCACCGCATGTGTGGGAGGTGGAACGAAAGGGTTAGCTAAGGCATATTGAGCAGGGCTGGAGGCTCTACAATGAAATAAGACAATAATCACTAACTAAAACAGCAATGGACAAGGCATATTGACATTAGAGAGAGGCATGCGTAGCCGAGTGATCATAAGGTCCAATGAGTGGCTAGGCGGGCTGGAGACACAGCGATTCAGACAGCTAGCGGGCCAGGGCTATAGCAGGCTAGCAGAAGGGCCTTAGAGGGACGTCGCGACGGAAGAAGTGTGTTGTAACCCCCTCGTGCGGTTACGTCAGCAGAACAGTCGTGATGGATCAGCAGGGTTCCGTGTAGTAAAACGGTCCAGGCCAATTGGCAAAATAGGTATAGTAGCCCAAGAAATTGGCTGATGGACTTCTTCAGCTAACAGTCCGATCTGCTCTAGACAGCTAGCGGGCCGCGGCTAGCAGGCTAGCAGATGGGAATTCAGGGGACGTCGCGATGGAGGAGCCTGTTGAAAAAGAAGTCCAGTCGTGATGAATCGGTGGGGCTCCGTATCGGCAGTAAAAGGGATGGACCTCTTCAGCTAGCCAGGAGATGGGCCTAGCATAGGCTATCTCCAGGCTAACTGATGCTTGCTTCGGGACAGAGTCGTTAGCCAGGGCTTGCCATTCGGATAGCAGCTAGCTAGCTTCGATGATCCAGGTGAAAAGGTTCAGAGCTTGCAGTAGGAATCCGGAGATATGAAGAAAAAGAAGTCCGATATGCACTGGATATAATCGCGCTGAGCAGACTGGCAGGAGTTGTCCGGGCTAAAGGTTAGCTGATGACCGCTAGTAGTGGCTAGCTGACTAGTAGCTAGTTAGCTGTCTAGCCCCTGTTGGGGGTTCCGGTTCTAAAGTAAAGAAAATAGCAGATCCATACCACATTGGTTGAGGCGGGTTGCAGGAGAGTATGTTGAAGTTGAGGCCAAGAAAAATCTAAAAAATATATGCGAAGAAAAAAGTTATAAAATTATATATGCACGGGACACGACAAGACGAAGACAAATACGCCTGACTGCTATGCCATCTTTGATACTTTCTATTCTGGTTAGGGCCAGTTTGCGCTGTTCTGTGAAGGGAGTAGTACACAGCGTTGTACGAGATCTTCAGTTTCTAAGCAATTTCTCACATGGAATAGCCTTCATTTCTCAGAACAAGAATAGACTGACGAGTTTCAGAAGAAAGGTATTTTCAGCCTGTAATCGAACCCACAAATGCTGATGTTCCAGATACTCAACTAGTCTAAAGAAGACCCGTTTTATTGCTTCTTTAATCAGAACAGTTTTCAGCTGTGCTAACATAATTGCAAAAGGGTTTTCTAATGATAAATTAGCCTTTTAAAATGATAAACTTGGATTAGCTAACACAATGTGCCACTGGAACACAGGAGTGATGATTGCTGATAATGGGCCTCTGTACGCCTATGTAGATATTCCATTAAAAAATCTGCTGTTTCCAGCTACAATAGTCATTTACAAACATTGACAATGTCTACACTGTATTTCTGATCAATTTGATCATATTTTAATGAACAAAAAATGTTGCTTTTCATTCAAAAACAAGGACATTTCTAAGTTATCCCAAACTTTTGAACGGTACATGTGATGTTAAAGTTATTTGCCGATAGCTTGTTGGCATCGTTGGGTCCTTCCCTGGTTTCCGAATTGGTACCACTACTGCCTTCTTCCAAATGCCTCAAATGTTTTCCCTGCTCCCACACTGTGTTGTACAACACCAAAACCTTATCCAGTGCCTCATCACTAAGATGGGCCAACATAACATAGCACACCTCATCTTTCCAGGTGAGCTTAACTCAGCCCTACCTATTGCCCTTTTTACCTCTGCCATGGTAAATGGTGTATTCAACACATTATTTACATCCTCTCTCCTATCCAGCAATCCAGGATTCTCCACTCTAGTTCTCTTTCTCTCCCTCTGCCCCTCTGATAAATTTGCAGAGCTATGCACTTCTATAAACGCTTTGGCAATCATCTCTGCCTTCTCATCTGTTACTGCCACATCTTTCCCACTCGCCAACACTGGATAATCCCACTCCCTTCTGATCCCACTCATCCTCTTAATCATCGCTCACACTTCTCTCACAGGTGTTACCCTTCCAATGGTGTCACAGAACTGACGCCAACATGACCTCTTTGCCTGACGGATAGTTCTCCTCACCAGGGCCTGGGCCTGCTTATACTGAATCAGATGTTGGAAGTTATGCATCCTTTTCAGTAGTCTAAATGTCCTGTTCCTATTCCTCACTCCTCCGTCCACCATGGGACTGCTTTCCTCCTCCTCCTCCCTGAACTCTTAGGTATAGCCTCAGTAGCTGCCCCCACTAAAGCTGTTCTCACCCAGTTATTCATACTATCCACATCCCCTCCCATATCCACCCGAGCCATTACCTGCTCTCTCAGCTCCTGAAACTGATCCCACTATGCCCTTCCAAACACCCCCTGCCTACTCCATCCACTGACACCTGCTCCTCCCTCCAGCCTACTATGGGGTAATGATCACTCCCTACTGTCGACTCCTCCCATACCTCCCACTCACAGATTCCTGCCATCACACTAGATACTAGTGCGAGGTCCAAGGCAGACTCTTTCCCTGTGGCTACATCAATCCTGGTCCCTCTGCCATCATTCAGGCACACCCGATCTTCCATTTCTATCAGATTTTCCATAATTTGGACACTTCCAACCATCCCCCCAGAGCATGATGTGGGCATTAAAATCCCCACACCACCTGATCTTACTTCTATCCTGGCTCTCAACCCTCTCCAGCACTTCTAGGTCCAATATCTGACACGCATTATAGTAGTTCACTACCATTAGCACCCCTCTTCTCAACCACCACATTTTCCTGTTCAATATCTCTGCCTAGCATCCTGTAGGGAAGTCCTTGCTTTATGGACGTGGCACACCCCCCCCCCCCCCCTACAGCTCTTACCTACAAAACCACTACATATGTATGATAAACTCCACATTCGGTTTGAGCCATGTTTCCTGCACACAAATCACATCAGGCTTAGCTTGCATACCTACAATGAACTGCTTGAACTCCTGCCCATTAGCCAACAGGCGTTGAGCATTTCATTGCAGTACTTACCGCCATAACTAAGATCCAGTAATACATGACTCCACCCTCGGCTGATTGAGGTCATCTTGAACCTCTTCCCATGTCAACCCTGTCATACTCAGATGTCTCCCAGCAGCTTTCACTATTAGCTGAATCCTCTCTCTTTTAGATTATACTTTAGCAGTGCAGTTGACAGCTCCTGCTATGAACGTCACCAGCTTTTTCTTATCTATGTATACCATATCGCCTTCCACCTGCCCCGTAATCCCCGGTCTACACTCACAGGCACTCCTGTTATCGCCCCTTTAATCCACTGCTCCCTGCTTGATCAATCCAATTGCTCGACACCCCCTTACACTTCCCTATTTGCTTCACTCGGAGAGCTTTTTCCCTCTGTGCCATGTCCTTACAGAACACCAACAAGTTCCCATCTCTTAACACTTCAGCATTGACAACTTCCCCAATCAACTATCAACCTTATCGGACTCATCACCCCAACTCCCCCTTCTTCCCTAAACTTCAGAATCACTCAACTCCCTGCTCCCCTCGCATCTTATCTTGCCCTTCCTCTGCACCTTTTACCTCCAAACTGCCGCTAGCGTTGGAAACTATTTTGCTCTCCTCAATCCTTTTCTGCCTCCTCTGTGCCTCCATAGACCTCTCGCTCCCCTTTTAACCCCTACTCCCTTTCTCTCCTGCTTTCATTTTCTTACTCCCTCCTTTATTTGTACCACTATGCTCCATACTTGCTTAACTTTCTTCTCCATCACTATCTCCTACCATCTCTGACCCAGTCACAGCACAGCCGTGCCCGAGCCTCCGCCACAAAGAGTAAAGTTTGATTGATTGTTTTATCAACGATTGATCGCTAGCCACAGCTTTCCAAACAGTGGTCACTGGTCCACAAAAACAAATCAGCCCGCCCGAATATGTGAATACAAATCTGACGATTCAGCTCCCTGCAGCAGGGCAAAGCGTCTTCCTGAAGAGAGCAGGAGCAGGACTGGACTTTGTTTGAGCAGTACTGTTTTGTCTTTTCAATCAGTCACTCTTGAACTGACCCCTTCAGGACATTATTGTCCACGTTCTAGACAAACACAGTGCAGAAAGTAGGACTGAATGTAACGGCGTTCCTCCTCCTCTTCATCCGAAGAGGAGGAGCAGGGATTGAACCAAACTGCAGCGTTGTATTTAGACATAATGAATTTATTTAAGTGTAGACGAAAAACACGAACTTCACTTGAATACTTACAAAACAACAAAACGAATGTAGACAAACCTGAACATACGAACTTACATATAACACGAAGAACGCACGAACAGGAAAATGACTACATAAAACGATGAACGAACGAAACAGTCCCGTATGGTGCAAACAAACACAGACACGGAAGACAACCACCCACGACAAACAATGTGACAACACCTACCTTAATATGATTCTCAATCAGAGGAGATGAAAACCACCTGCCTCTAATTGAGAACCATATTAGGTACCCATTAACCAACATAGAAACAGAAAACATAGACTGCCCACCCAAACTCACGTCCTGACCAACTAACACATACAAAAACTAACAGAAAACAGGTCAGGAACGTGACACTGAAAAGGAGATGATGTCAGAATATTTGTTTTTTTTAAGAGATGAGAAGAATTACAGCAAACATATGGCCAGCCTGTTGTTGGTTTGCAACAGGCATCCTGTCCAACTAGTGAGAATAATCAAATAGGAAACAAAGTGGACTAGGAGTAGAGTGGAATAAGTGCAGAGTGGAAAGAACCTGGAGTTGTTGTTGGCCAAGATGACATGGAGAAAAATGCGGGCACCTATGTCCGGTTGCACCACACAAGGGGAATTTCAGGTATATGACTTGGATGACTGGTGTGATCAAAATAATCTTATTGGTGTAAGCATCTCAGTTCAACCAACATGTGACAGAGTCTCTCCGTTGGTAGGTCAGAGTAATGTTCTTTAATGACTTCGCACTTTCATCCCCAGAATAATTTGCAGGCTCTGCTAGCTAGGCTGTTGTGATCTCACTTAGTCAGGGACAGCCGGTACAGCCACTTTTTTTCTGTTCCAGCTCTAGGTTCAAATTATGTTATTTCTATCTCCTCCATTAATGACACGTAAAGGGACATCCAAATGTATCACTTAATACACTTTTTTTACGTTTTTTTTTTTTAAACAATTTTGTGATCTTACATTTTTTTCATAAGGCAGATATATAAGACAGGAGCATATAATAGCAATAGTAATGTATGGTAAACTGGCTTAATCATGACTAGATAAAAACATGCATGTTGGTATAAAAGTAGTGTGATGTATCACTTGCCTGATTACATATAGTTGGCTCATTGATGACTTAAACAATTTCTCTAATTATTAGTAGCATGTATTAACAGAAGCATGTATTGTGCTCCATTAAATGGGAATCAAGAATGAATGAATGCTGTTCTAAATGAAGTAATCACATAGGCCTTGTTGTCATCACAGAGCTATTTTTAAGTGCTACTGAGACTGTCTAGCACAGGGGTATCCAACCCTTTCTAGCATTAAACTCAATCATGTATTTTTATTTTTACTAGCTTTCAAAAAAGCACGTTATTTTCTCCACTGCAACTATTCCCCAGGTACCGACAGTTTGCGGTGGAACACGTGATGTACTTTCAGAAATGTTTGGAGTGCTACTCATAGGTGGGCTGGCTGTGAGCTACTGGTAGCTCGCGATTTACCTGTTGGAGACCCCAAGTCTAGCAGCAGGGTTGGGGTCAATTCCATTTCAATTCCAGTCAGTTCAGGAAGTACACTAAAATTCCAATTCCAATTCTCTTCAATGAGGATTTTTAAAAATTTAACTTCAAGTGTAGTTCACTTTCTTAATTGACCAGAATTGAAATGTAATTCAAATCAAACTTTATGTCACATGCGCCGAATACAACAAGCGTAGACCTAACCATGAAATGCTTACTTACAAGCCCCTAAAACGTATTACTGCTGAAATCCCGCTAACGGGATCGATATGACAACAGCCAGTGAAAGTGCAGGGCGCCAAATTCAAACAACAGAAATCCCATAATTAAAATTCCTCAAACATACAAGTATTTTACACCATTTTAAAGATACACTTGTTGTTAATCCCACCACAGTGTCCGATTTCAAAAAGGCTTTACGACGAAAGCACACCAAACGATTATGTCAGGTCAGTACCTAGTCACAGAAAAACACAGCCATTTTTCCAGCCAAAGAGAGGAGTCACAAAAAGCAGAAATAGAGATAAAATTAATCACTAACCTTTGATGATCTTCATCAGATGACACTCATAGGACTCGTATGTTTTGCTCAATAAAGTTCATATCTATATCCAAAAATCTTAGTTTACATTGGCGCGTCAATGTTCAGTAATGTTTTGCCTCCAAAAATCCGGTGATTTTGCAGAGAGCCACATCAATTTACAGAAATACCCATAATAAACATTGATCAAAGATACAAGTGTTATGCATGGAATTATAGATCCACTTCTCCTTAATGCATCCGCTGTGTCAGATTTCCCAAAAACTTAACTTAATCAATAATCTGAGTACGGCGCTCAGACACAAAAACAAGCCATACAGGTACCCGCCATGTTGTGGAGTCAACAGAAGTCAGAAATAGCATTATAAATATTCACTTACCTTTGATGATCTTCATCAGAATGCACTCCCAGGAATCCCAGCTCCACAATAATGTTTGTTTTGTTCGATAAAGCCCATCATTTATGTCCAAATACCTCCTTTTTGTTCGCATGGTTAGTTCACAAATCCAAATTCATGAGGCGCGAGCACTAGGTCCAGACGAAAAGTCAAAAAGTTCCGTTATAGTTCGTAGAAACATGTCAAACGATGTATAGAATCAATCTTTAGGATTTTTTAAACATAAATATTCAATCATGTTTAAACCGGAGATTTCCTTTGTCTTTAGAAATGCAATGGAACGCAGCTAACTCTCATGGGCGCGCGCGAGACTGAGCTCATGGCACTCTGCCAGACCTCTGGTTGAAACAGCTCTCTTTCTCTCCCCCTTCACAGTAGAAGCCTCAAACAAGGTTCTACTGTTGACAGTTGACATCTAGTTGAAGCCTTAGGAAGTGCAATCGGACCAAATTTACACTGATAGGCAAAGAGTTGAAAAACTACAAATCTCAGATTCCCCACTTCCTGGTTGGATTTTCTTCTCAGGTTTTTGCCTGCCATATGAGTTCTGTTATACTCACAGACACCATTCAAACAGTTTTAGAAACTTCAGAGTGTTTTCTATCCAAATATATTAATATGCATATCTTAGCTTCTGGGCCTGAGTAGCAGGCAGTTTACTCTGGGCACCTTATTCATCCAAGCTACTTAATACTGCCCCCCGGCCATAAGAAGTTAACCAACACTGCAGCTCAAGAAGAGTTAAGAAAATATTTATTAAATAAACGAAAGTAAAAAAATATATAAAAAGTAACACAATAACATAACAATAACGAGGCTATATACAGGGGGTACCGGTACCGAGTCAGTGTGCGGGGGTACAGGTTAGAGGTAATTTGTACATGTAGGTAGGGGTGAAGTGACTATGCATAGATAATAAACAGCGAGTAGCAGCAGTGTACAAAACAAATGGAGGGGGGGTCTATATAATAGTCCGGTGGCCATTTGATTAGTTGTTCAGCAGTCTTATGGCTTGGGGGTAGAAGCTGTTAAGGAGCCTTTTGGTCCTAGACTTGGTGTTCTGGTACCCCTTGCCGTGCGGTAGCAGAGAAAACTGTCTATGACTTGGGTGACTGGAGGCTCTGACAATTTTATGGGCTTTTCTCTGACACCACCTGGATTGCAGGAAACTTGGCCCCAGTGATGTACTGGGCTGTATGCACTACCCTCTGTAGCGCCTTACGGTCAGATGCCAAGCAGTTGCCAAACCAGGCGGTGATGCAACCGGTCAGGTGCTCTCCTGTCTAGCAGTCTACAATTATTATTAATTTCATCCCGCAAGTATTTTTCGGTGATAGAAGAATTTCATTGCTGTTTAAATTGGATTCCATAATCAGAATTTTGAATAACTGAAGAAAACTGTGGCATAATTTCTTTGAACTACTAAGAAAAAGTATTATGAGGAAAATTCACAGTTGTCAGGCCTAGGGTTGGGTTTGTTATTCTATGCATCTCTGATCCTTCTGCATATCTGCCCTCTGAAACACTATCAATAGGTGCCAAATCATCGAATTTTACCCCCCTCCCCCCCTGTTTGTGTAGAGTAAACGCAGTACTGCTGAGCATGTGGCAAAAGGCTATCCACCCGTGAAGCCTAACCCAACCACATGCTGGACATTACACTGCCACATTATTCAACATACTTGTGTATTTAACACAGTAAGTGAAGACTTCAATACATTTTGATATGACTAAGTCTTTCTGGATAAGAGCGTCAGCTAAATAACCCAAATGTAATTTATGTTTGAGACGACATCCTTGGAATCTTCTGCAAATCAAGTGCAGTGTGATGTTGACACAAGTTGGCTTGAATCCCAGTCCTACATATCTTTTTCTAATCATATCCAAATATATCTACTCTCATTGTTTGACTCAATTGATTAAATTAAAACAAATCAGGTTTCATCTCTCAAGGGGAAAGGAACTAACATGGTCAGGGTGTAAAAGCTGGTAACAGGACATTTCTGGTTCTCACTGCCTTGGGCTACAGGCAAAGTTTTCCATTACGCCCCAAAAGGCCAAGCATGCCTGGAAGCACAAAACCTGCAGCAATAGACAGTCTTAATTGGTTCATGAAAACTTGCCCAACCTCTCCTATACTTCTCCCCTTACAGTCTTAACACAGTATAAAGCTGCTGTATCCAATTCATTACCTTCATAAAAGCATTTGGCACATTGATGAATAGACAGTACTTAACCCTGTCTTCTGTATCACTCTTTTAAGATACATCTGGATGTGAATTATTAATAGCATTCCCAAATCCTACATGTTGATTATTCGTGATGTTGAAGATCCAGTTTGCCATTGTATAGTGTGGGTCTAAGTCAATGTGCACAATAGAACATGGTTGCTGTCATATTTCCAAAAAGACAGATGTAAGTGATAATATGCTGTGAGCAACTGTTCACACATTTCATAATGTCAAGATCTTTCCCACATTCATGTAAAACTCCCTTATCACATCTTCTATGCTCCTCTACCAAAGCTTTATAGCCATTCCTCTGGCACGTTCATCCACAATGAAACAATTGTTATTCTGAAAGTGAGAGAGAGAGTGGCTGAAATAAGACCCACCAGGAGTGCTAAATGCACATATTTTCCCACTCTAACTACATTTTTGGATGTATAATTCATGAGGGGCGAATGACAGGGTAGCATATGGTGCGCTTGGCATACAGTGAAATATTAAAAAGCTTTGTCAGCACAGAGGCCAGTGTCCCCACAGGGCACAGGGATCTGCCGGACAAAGACAACACGCCATGACAGCCAGTCAGCCATCCTCCGCACACAGACGTCCTCTACACACACGGCCAAAGACAAAGACAGAGAGATGACCCAATCCTACTGTAGTACCAAGGCTACAGCGACGGGCTCCGACTCAGGATCAAATAGCGTAATTTAGTATTGGCATCATATGAGTGTGTTTAGATCACATTTTGTTTCAGGGATGCCCTGGTTGAACACATGAAACTGCTTTATCTTGCACATTGGTTGTATCTTTCCAACCTGTGGCATTTGTCACCCAACAGACCTGCATCATTGAAGGACTACACATAGGCCTACAATAAATTGAGTAGACCTATTACCATATAATGTGTTATCTCTGTGGGTGGTTAAATATCAACCTGGGCTTTGCAGTAAATGTGGTGTGAAAGATTACATTAAAGAGTAATTCTACAGAGTTTGTCCTTTGCCACTGTGCTTCTGCTTGCGCTTTGGTCCAGGCCGAGCTACTGTAAAACACTTTGTGAGAACTGTTGATGTAAAAAGGGTTTTATAAATGCATTTGATTAAAGATGCAATGAGAATCCTGACCTAGTGTCTGGATTGGTGTTCTCATGAGGCACACTGAGACAGAAAGAGAGAGTCAAAGATAGTAAAAAAAAGTCTCCAATCCAAGAGTCTCCAATGCAAGCTGCTGAAGCCCCGTCACCCCCCACAGCAACCCAGAACAGGACCATCAATTCCCACACGTTAGTCTCATCGTTCAATACCAATATTAATAACACCTCCCCACACTTTGACTTTCAGAGCATTTGCTTGTGTTTCGACAACCAGGGGCTGACAGGTGGTACTTCTCCATAATGACGCTCATAAACCCTACAGATGCTGACCTCGTCAAAGGTCAGTCTCCCCGTTAGGGCTCTGCGGAGGCTGCTCGACCAGAATACAGGGGAAAATGTCATCAGCTCTTCACCACAAGCAGGAAACAGCCACCATACCCTCTCTACTTGGTTATGTAATGCATGGTTCCAAATCTTTAGAATCTCCAGCACAGAGATGTAGTCTCCTGCAGAGAAAAAATACAAAATTGTATAGTATCTCTCATGTTCCTATGGCAATTTCAGCACACACTGTCATGGTTCCTCCTGGCACTAGAGGGCGGTAGAGACCACCCTAGAGACTTTTATTGGACTCAGGTGTCTTATTATTTCATGATTGTGTCTCTGTTAAAAGAGGTGTGTTTCTGTGGTCCTTTGCAGAAGCTTGAATTGTTTACCATGTGTGTTTGTTTGTTTCCTGAGTGAGTTTGAGACTTAGTGTTTGTTGTTTTTTCAAGTGTACTGTGATCCTGCGGCTACTGTTTCTCAGTAAAGTATTATATTTATCCTTAACCACTGATTCCTGGTCTGGTCTCTTCTCTGCACCCGGGTCCAACCTTACCATGTCACAGCAAGCTTCTGCCACAACATGGACCTAGCAGAGATCACCCAGATCTGGAATGTGGTACCCCACCAAGGAGCACTGTTAGGACGGCAGCAAGAACAGCTCTCCCAAATCTCCAGGACCCTTTGGGCACTTGCCAAGTACCTCCAACCATGGCACGCCCCCAACCCAGGAGGAACCAATGCACAGGTCTCATCGCCCAGTGCTACAGACATTGTTGTGGTTTTTCCAGGAACCTGCAATGGGAACCCAAGATCCCAGCCCCCGAGCGGTATGACGGCCACCCAGGAGGATGCAAGGGGTTCCTCACACCAGTGTTCTCTGGTGTTCGAGCTACAGTCCTCCTCATTCCACACCGATCGGGCCATGATCACCTACATCATCTCTCTACTGTCAGGCAAGGCCCTGGAATGGGCAATGGCTGTGTGGGAACAGCAGCCACCATCTTGCAGATCCATAGTAGCCTTCACTGCTGAGCTGCGACGAGTCTTCAACCACCCACTCGGCAGACGAGAAGCCAGCCGACTGTTCAACCTATGCCAAGGGGCCAGACCAGTGACTGACTCCGCCATTGAGTTCCACACCCTCACCGCCGAGAGTGGGAGAAATACGGAGGCACTGGTTACCACTTTCCACCAGGGTCTGTCTAACTCCATCAAAGATGACCTGGCTGCTCGGGAACTGGGAGAGGACCTTGAGTCCCTGATAACGTTGGCAATCAGGACTGACCACATCTGGGAATGGGTGAGACAGAACACTTTTGACACCACTCTAGCATTCCGTTTTCCTGAGCACCCCAAGCCCACCGAGTCCAGCATGGAGGAACCCATGCAGTTGTCTGAGCCCACAGGCACATGTGTGAAGGCTGCTGCCTCTACGGGCAGAGGTCTTGGCCATTTCCGTGCTACCTACCCAGAGCTGATGGGAAACGGCAGGCCTCGCCAGGACAGGGGGAGACCCTGATGAGCTGTGCAGTTACTTCCCGGCTACCCAATCACCGTCTGTTACTACCCACAAACCTCCACTGGGACAACTATTAGCACCAGATTCAAGCCTTTGTGGACTCTGGGGCCAAGGATAATTTAATTGATCAAGTCTTCGCCAGAGAGTTACATATCCCCTGCATGAATGTCCCATCCCTCTGCAGATTCAAGCCCTCGATAGATTCCCCATTGGCTCCAGTCAGGTGAAATATCAGACCAAGCCCATTCTACTGCAGGTTGGGTGAACCACTCTGAGACTYTTAGTTTTCTGTTGATCACTGCTCCGGAGAACCCCCTTATCCTAGGGTACCCTTGGCTAGTGCTACATAACCGACTAGTTTCTTGGTCCATGGGACACCTACTAGACGGGGTTAGGGACTGCCAGACCTCCACCAAGAGCCTTGCCATGTCCGCCTGTGTCCCTTGAAGACCAAGACTTTTCCGCTCTCCTTCCCGAATACTTCGACCTCCGGGAGGCCTTCAGTAAGAGGCAGGCCACCACCCTTCCCCCTCATCGTCCTTACGACTGTGCCATAGAACTCCTACCCGGCACCACATATCCTCGGGGTTGTCTGTATTCCCTCCCAACCGCTGAAGCAGCAGTTATGGATATTTACATCCGGGAGTTGCTGGAGGCATGTTTCATTCGCCCCTCTACATCCCCTGCTGGTGCAGGCTTCTTCTTCGTGGGTAAGAAGGATGGAGGCCTGCGTCCCTGCATCGACTACAGTAGGCTGAACCAGATTACAATCAATAATCATTACCCCCTACCCCTGATGTCCTCGGCATTGGAGTTGGTCCAAGGGACCCCATTTTTCACCAAGCTGGACCGTTCAAACTTCACAATTTTTCACCAAACTGGGTTTTGTCTGGACCCCCGAGGCTGTGACTCCCTGGCCAGAGCTGAAGATAGGAAGATAATGTTAACAAGACAGACGGCACAGACAAAATGTCTCTAACTACCCTGCTGAAATGGCCAATATAATCTAGTAGGATATATGTGTATCCAAAATGATACCCCAGTATTGTAGACTACTTTTTTATTTAATGGTGAAAACCTGGTGAAAAGAAGGGCACTATAAGGAATAGGGTGCCATTTCAGACACACCCATACACTGACGAAGGAAAGTTGAGTCTGTACAGATGTTAGAGCTCAAGTCATATCTGTCTTAGCTGATCTAAATCTAGTGTGTGGACCTAATAACCTAATAACCTAATAACCTGTATGAACCAAATATCCTGATAACTGAAATTTGTGATCTACTTTTTCAATTAAAGTCCCACTTCAGTCTGCTTATCAGCTAATTTATCACCTGATATACTTCACAAAAGTCACATCTCAATAGGTGGTCCAGGTATCCTCATGACATTGCACAAGTGGGGGACTTTCTTCTTCTGTTCTCTATTGCTCCTCTGTTGTTCCTGCAAGCAAGGGGGGCATCAGAGGGTAGCATCAGACCAACTCCTTGAGGTTTGCACTTGTGTCTAAAGAACACTATTTTGCAAAAAAAAAAAAAGTTTTACCCTTAAGTGTGTGTTCATTATTATATTCATACATGAGATATTTTATTTCAACAGGAAAAGTGAGAAAAAAACAATTGATGGAGTGCATCTTTAAATTGCACCTTAATTGCATCTAGCCTTTGGAAAGTGTTCAGACCATTGACTTATTCCACATTTTGTTACATTACAACCTTATTATATAATAGTTTTTAAAACAAATCTCAGTAATCTACATATAATGACAAAGTGAAAACCGGTTTGTTGAAATTGGTGCTAAATATATTAAAAATAGAAAACAGAAATACCTTATTTACAGAAGTATTCAGACCCTTTGTCATGACACTCAAAATTGAGCTCAGGTGCATCCTGTTTCCATTGATCATTCTAGATGTTTCTACAACTTGATTAGAGTCCACTTGCGGTATATTCAATTGATTGGATATGATTTGGAAAGGGACACACCTGTCTACATAAGTGCCTTTTGGCAAACTGCAAGCGGGCTGTCATCCAGGCTTTACTGAGGAGTAGCTTCCGTCTGGCCATTCTACCAGAAAAGGCCTGATTGGTGGAGTCCTGCAGAGATGGTTGTCCTTCTGGAAGGTTCTCCCATCTCCACAGGGGAGCTCTAGAGCTTTGTCAGAGTGAAATTGGGTTCTTGGTTACCTCCCTGACCCTTCTCCCCCGATTGCTCCGTTTGGCCAGGCTGCCAGCATTAGGAAGAGTCTTGGTGGTTCCAAACATCTTCACTTTAAGAATGATAGAGGACACTGTGTTCTAGGGGACCTTCAATGCTGCATAAATGTTTTGGTACCCTTCCCCTGATCTGTGCCTCGACACAATCCTGTATTAGAGCTCTATAGACAATTCATTCGACTTCATGGATTGATTTTTGCTCTGACATGCGCTGTCAACTGCGGGACATAATTCTTAAGGATAGGGGRCAGTATCCTGAATTTCAGGCTGACTGACGTGCCCAAAGTAAACTGCCTGTTACTCAGGCAGGATATGCATATAGGTTATCCTAGGATATGCATATAATTGGTGGCATTGGATAGAAAACACTCTGAAGTTTCTAAAATTGTTCAAATAATGTCTGTGAGTATGAAGGAACTGATATGGCAGGTGTAATTTTTTGGGGGGGAGGTCAAAGGCCTTTTCAATGCAAGCCTATAGGGTATACAAAATAATAGCTCCCAGATTGCAGTTCCTATGGCTTCCACTAGATGTCAACAGTCTTTATACAGGGTATCAGACTTGTTTCTTGAAAAACGAACAAGTAATTGTAGTTTTTCCAAGGTGTGCTCATCAGGAAAGGTAGGCTTTTGGCGCGCGTGAATGATGGCGCACTCTTCATTATTTTCCTTTTCTAATGAACATTTCCGTCTGACGTATTATCATTTCTTTACATATTAGGCTACCTGAGGATTGATTAGAAACATTGTTTGACTTGTTTGGACAAAGTTTACCGGTAGCTTTTTGGATTCCATGTTGAAGGAGTGGATTACTGAAATCAATGGTGCCAACTAAACAGAGTTTTTTGGATATAAAGGACTTTGTCGAACAAAACAAACATTAATTGTGTAGCTGGGACCCTTGGGATTGCAAACAGAGTGAGATTTTCAAAGGTAAGTGATTTATTTTATCGCTATTTGTGATATTTGTGAAGCCTGTGCTGGTTGAAAAAGTATTTTGATGTGGGGCGCTGTCCTCAGATAATYACATGGTATGCTTTTGCCGTATAGCCTTTTTGAAATCTGACGACGCAGTTGGATTAACAAGAAGTTAAGCTTTTAAATGATGTAAGACACTTGTATGTTCATGAATGTTTAATATTACGATTTTGTCATTTGAATTTGGCTTGCTTCAATTTCACCGGATGTTGTTGAAAGGTGTCCCGCTAGCGGTTTGCGATCCCTAAGAGGTTTTAAAGACTCTCAGACCATGAGAAACAAGATCATCTTATCTGTTGAAACCAAGATGGCCTGAATGCCAAGAGTCACATCTGAAGGAAACCTGGCACCATCCCTACGGTGAAGCATGGTGGTGGGAGCATCATGCTGTGGGGATATTTTTCAGTGGCAGGGACTGGGAGACTAGTCAGGATCGAGGCAAAGGCAAGACAACGCAGGAGTGGCTTCGGGACAAGTCTCTGAATGTCCTTGAGAGGCCCAGTAAGAGCCCGGACTTGAACCCGATCTAACATCTCTGGAGAGACCTGAAAATARCTGTGCAGCGACGCACCCCATCCAATCTGACAGAGTTTGAGAGGATCTGCAGAGAAGAATGAGAAAAACTCCCCAAATAAAGGTGCGCCAAGCTTGTAGCGTCATACCCAAGACTCGAGGCTGTAATCGCTGCCAAAGGTGCCTCAACAAAGATCTGAGTAAAGGGTCTGAATATTTATGTAAATGTAATATTTCAGGTGTTTATTTTTTATAAATTAGCAAAAATGTCTAAAAACCTATTTTTGCATTTTTAATTATGGGGTATAGTGTGTAGATTGATGGGGAAAAAATATTGAATTAATTTTAGAATAAGGCTGTAACCTAACAAAATGTGGAAAAAGTCAAGGAGTCTGAATACTTTCCGAAGGCACGAAATACCCATTGATTTCTTTTAAGAACATACCTTATAGATGCCTCATGAGCTTAGTTAAACTGTCGTACTCCATCAGAACCCAAAATATAAGCTTGTCTTAGTCCAATGTTTGTAAACAATGTAAACATAAACAAACACTATTCAGTGGCTTGCGAAAGTATTCACCCCCTTGGCATTTTTCCTATTTTGTTGCCTTACAACCTGGAATGGGGGTTTGTATCATTTGATTTACACATCATGCCTACCACTTTGAAGATGCAAAAACAGAACTTGAGTGTGCATAACTATTCACCCCACCCAAAGTCAATACTTTGTAGAGCCATCTTTTGCAGCAGTTACAGCTGCAAGTCTCTTGGGGTATGTCTCTATAAGCTTGGCACATCTAGCCACTGGGATTTTGTCCCACTCTTCAAAGCAAAACCTCTCCAGCTCCTTCAAGTTGGATGGGTTCCGCTGGTGTACAGCAATATTTTAGTCATACCACAGATTCTATTTTTTTCTCTCTTTTTTAAATACATTTTAGCCCCTTTTCTCCCCAATTTTCGTGGTATCCAATCACTAGTAATTACTATCTTGTCTCATCGCTACAACTCCCGTACGGGCTCGGGAGAGACGAAGGTCAAAAGCCATGCGTCCTCCGAAGCACAACCCAACCAAGCCGCACTGCTTGCTTCTAAACACAGCGCGCCTCCAACCCGGAAGCCAGCCGCACCAATGTGTCGGAGGAAACACCGTGCACCTGGCCCCCTTGGCTAGCGCGCACTGCGCCCGGCCCGCCACAGGAGTCGCTGGAGCGCGATGAGACAAGGATATCCCTACCGGCCAAACCCTCCCTAACCCGGACGACGCTGGGCCAATTGTGCGTCGCCCCACGGACCTCCCGGTCGCGGCCGGCTGCGACAGAGCCTGGGCACGAACCCAGAGACTCTGGTGGCGCAGCTAGTGCTGCGATGCAGTGCCCTAGACCACTGCGCCACCCGGGAGGCACTCGGGTGTCAATTCTCAATTGGATTGAGGTCTGGGCTTTAACTAGGCCTTTCCAATACATTTAAATGTTTCCCCTTAAACCACTCGAGTGTTGCTTTAGCAGTATGCTTAGGGTCATTGTCCTACTGGAAGGTGAACCTCTGTCCCAGTCTCAAATCTCTGGAAGACTGAAACAGGTTTCCCTCAAGAATTTCCCTGTATTTAGCACCATTCATCGTTCCTTCAATTCTGACCAGTTACTCAGTCCCTGATGATGAAAAACATCCCCACAGCATGATGCTGCCACCACCATGCTTCACTGTGGGGATGGTGTTCTCGGGGTGATGGGAGGTGTTGGGTTTGCGCAAGAAATAGCGTTTTCACTGACGGCCAAAGAAATCAATTTTAGTCTCATCTGACCAGAGTAACTTCTTCCATATGTTTGGGGAGTCTCCCACATGTCTTTTGGTGAACACCAAACGTGTTTGCTTATTTTTTTMTTTTTTCTTTAAGCAATGCCTTTTTTTCTGGCCACTCTTCTGTAAAGCCCAGCTCTGTGGAGTATAGGGATAAAGTGGTCCTATGGACAGATACTCCAATCTCCGCCGTGGAGCTTTGCAGATCTTTCAGGGTTATCTTTGGTCTCTGTGTTGCCTCTGAATAATTCCCTCCTCGCATGGTCTGTGAGTTTTGGTGGGCGGCCCTCTCTTGGCAGGTTTGTTGTGGTAACATATTCTTTCAAAAAAATATATAATTGATTTAATGGTGCTCTGTGGGATGTTCAAAGATTCCGTTTGTTTTTTTATAACCAATCCCTGTTTTGTAAATTGTTTAACTTGGGTCAAACGTTTTGGGTAGCCTTCCACAAGCTTCCCACAATAAGTTGTCTGAATTTTGGCTCATTCCTCTTGACAGAGATGGTGTAACTGAGTCAGGTTTGTAGGCCTCCTTGCTCGCACACACTTAAGTTCTGCCCACAAATTTTCTATAGGAGTGAGGTCATGGCTTTGTGATGGCCACTCCAATACCTTGGCTTCGTTGTCTTTAAGCTGTTTTGCCACAACTTTGGAAGTATGCATGGGGTCATTGTCCATTTGGAAGACCTTGAGATGCCTTGAGATGATGCTTCAATATATCCACAATTTTCCTCCCTCATGATGCCATCTATTTTGTGAAGTGCACCAGTCCCTCCTGTAGCAAAACACACCCACAACATGATGCTGCCACCCGCGTGTTTCATGGTTGGGATGGTGTTCTTGCAAGCCTCCCCCTTTTTCCTCCAAACATAACGATGGTCATTATGGCCAAACAGTTCTATTTTTGTTTCATCAGACCAGAGGACATTTCTCCAAAAAGTACGATCTTTGTCCCCATGTGCAGTTGCAAACCGTATTCTGGCTTTTTTATGCCGGTTTTGGAGCAGTGGCTCCTTCCTTGCTGAGCGGCCTTTCAGGTTATGTCGATATAGGACTCTTTTTACTGTGGATATAGATACTTTTGTACCTGTTTCCTCCAGCATCTTCACATCTTTTTCTGTTGTTCTGGAAATGATTTGCACTTTTCGCACCAAAGTACGTTCATCTCTAGGAGACAGAATGCGTCTCCTTCCCGAGCGGTATGCTGGCTGCGTGGTCCCATGGTGTTTATACTTGCGTACTATTGTTTGTATAGATGAACGTGGTACCTTCAGGCGTTCGGAAATTGCTCCCATGGATGAACCAGACTTGTGGAGGTCTACAACTTTTTTCTGAGGTCTTGGCTGATTTCTTTTGATTTTCCCATGATGTCAAGCAAAGAGGCACTGAGTTTGAAGGTAGGCCTTGAAATACATCCACAGGTACACCTACAATTGACTCAAAAAATGTCAATTAGCCTATCAGAAGTTTCGAAAGCCATGACATCATTTTCTGGAATTTTCCGAGCTGTTTAAAGGCACAGTCAACTTAGTATATGTACACTTCTGACCCTCTGCAATTGTGATACAGTGTATGATAATTGAAATAATCTGTCTGTAAACAATTGTTGAAAAAATTACTTGTGTCATGCACAAAGTAGATGTTATAACCAACTTGCACAAACTATAGTTTGTTAACAAGAAATTTGTGGAGTGGTTGAAAAACAAGTTTTAATGACTCCAACCTAAGTGTATGTAATCTTCCGACTTAAGCTGTATTTACTGAGATCATGTGTCACTTAGATTGCACATAGGTTGACTTTATTTAACTTATTATTTGACTTCTGAAGGTAATTGGTTGCACCAGATCTTATTTAGGGTCTTCATAGCAAACGGTGAATACACATGCACACACCACTTTTCCGTTTTTAATTTTTTGAAACAAGTAATTTTTTTCATTTGACTTCACCAATTTGGACTATTTTGTGTATGTCCATTACATGAAATCCAATTAAAAAATATATTTAAATTCCAGGTTGTAATGCAACAAAATAGGAAAAACGCCAAGGGGGATGAATACTTTTGCAGGGCACTGTACAGCCTAAAAACATGGTTAACACTGTCATTTTGATATCCTGGATGGTCAGTTCTTGCAACCATAGCCCTTTCTATGAATTTGTGGGTGGTTACAATTCTTCAGACCCATCCCTCAGCTTTTTACCAAAACAGAGGTGGGGTAACTGCTTTATTATTGTATGGATTCTAGCTTTAAACTTCCCTGTCTTATTTTTTCAGCTCCATTTATCAGAGGCATGTATATCATAGATAGTAATATACCTACTTAATTGATGTTTGGTATCTTATTCTTCTGGCTATATTAGATGAGAGTCCCCTCTGCTTGAATTGAACAGACCTCCCATTTTGCGGAAACTGGTTGAATCAACAAAAAAATAAAATAATTTGACAACGTATTGTGAGGTGGAATCTATGTGGAAAATACAGTCAAACTGTTGTTTTGATGGTGACATTTCAACCACAGGTACATGTCGTCATGGTAACCAAATTTCAACATAGACAAATCTTGTAAAGAATATGTTGACTTTATTCCTCTAAAACAATGTCAGATCTTCAATGTTATATCCACTATCAGAATAAAAAAATTACTATAGGCTGGGCAGCAACTCTTGCTTGAGAATTGATCTATCTACAGCTACCCTTTGGTCTCCCAGGGTTTTAACCAACCCCAGTCCTGCATAGCTATCATATTTGTACCTGACTATTTGTATTTATTATGGATCCCCATTGGCAGCAGCTACTTTTCCTGGGGTCCATCCAGCAAAATTTAGGCAGTAATACAATTTTTWAAACATTACAATACATTCAACAGATTTCACAACACACTGTGTGCCCTCAGGCCCCTACTCCACTACCACATATCTGCAACACAAACTCCATCTGAGTTTGTTTGATAGTGTAGTTTCTTCTTCTTTTTATTCATTTTAGTCACATAATTCCTCAATTTGCAATAAGTTTGTCAATCAGTTGTGAAGCCAGACTTATTTGCCATTCCTTTTGCCTCATTCCTCTCAACCATACAATTTTTCAATTCCTCATCAATCCACTGGGATTTAACAGTTTTTACAGTCATTTCCTTAATGGGTTCATGCAAATTAGCAACTATAATAAGCAATTTCATAACTGTGTCAAGTGCAGTGTCTGTTTGCTCCTCATTACACACTACGGACCAACAAATATTCTTTACAGCAATAACATAGGAATCACTACAAAACTTATTGTATGACCTCTTATACACTATATTAGGCCCAGCCTTTGGAACTTTGGTTTTCCTAGATATATTGTCATCACTACAGTGGTCCTTCCTGTAAAAGTTGCATGATACTGAAGCACACCTTGCGGGCTGCCGCAGACTTTTATGGCACGTTATTTAATTGTCAGCCTTTGATGCCATTAATGCTAGTTAGTGCTAGTTTGACCACCAGAGAGCATCTTTGAGAAGCATTTGATAGTCTTCAATATTGGCTGTACCAGAGAATTTAAAACCTTTTTTAAGAATATAGTATATGGGATTGATTTTAAGACATTTAGTTTAAATAATTTGATTAATATTATGGTGTTTCTATTCCAAAGAAAATGAAAAACGAAACCCTCAGTGTTCCATTAGGAAAATATGGCACTGTACAATGTGACGGTCGGGAGTAGGCTACAGTACTAAGAGCATAACATTTCCACACCCTAATTGTAGTCTAACCAATACCCAAATGGAGATTCAGGGAAAATAAAAATCTCATTGATTTATCAAGACCAGTCCCCATGCTTATCTCAGAGAAGCGCTGTCTTTTCCCTCTGCCACTTGCCTCTTCCATTCATTTTGAAAGGGTATTTTCCAATAAGCAACTATTTTTTTACCTTCATTAGCCTACTTTGTTCCAATATTTCTGTCATTCAGTGATATTTATTCCCATAGTAGATCATTATGGATCCATATGGACATGCACAAGAGACAGTGGTAATATTTTTCCTTTTAGAGACTATAATACATGGTGTCCAGATCAGGATAACCAAAACATTTCTTTATTGAGACTATCAGAAAGAATGTTGGTACTTATTTATTTCGATGCAAAGCCAGGATGAGTGAGTCACTCAGCTTTATGTAGGTGCCGAGGCTCTGACTGAGCCATCAACTTGATTATTTAGCAGACATCACTTAAGAATATCATAGAATATAATTGAACATTTTCGTTTCTCTGAGAATAAAAACCTTAGTGTAACAACAGTTTTAGTAAGAAATACTGATGAGGATAAGAAGTATATTTTTCAAGGTGCAGGACAGAGGAACAGCAATTCTTACACTATTGTTCTAAATACAATCACCTTCTTCATCCTCATCATTGAGTTCATTGAAATTCAATTTTGAAGTCGTGCACAATTATCAGTTTCTATTTGGTTCATGTCGCCCATTCATTGTCAGTTAGAGACAAATTAGCGCCTTGGGACCCAAAAGCATAATCAGTGCTCTAACTCCCCCTTGCGCTGGTCTGGAGCAATGAAGCAGTGACGCCGGGCACCATACTAAACTACAAATTATCTATAAATCCAGCAGCATAATCTCAAAACTTTTAGTTGAGCAACCACTGTACATCCGATGGATCTGGATACTGCTTTAAAGCACATTTCTGCAGCATTAGTGAGGAGCTGATCAATATATGTTGATGATTTCATTGCTGTGATGTTTATAACTACCCTGGCAGGTTGACTGGTAACCTGAACCAGGTTGCAGGCACTGGTTACAGTTTGAGCACAGTTTGAGACTTTTTTTGGGGGTAGGCAGCTTTATGAAATCCAGTCAATATTTAAATCATCCAGAGAATATAGCTCTCTGTTAATATCACATACACTATCAAGCAATTCACAATGTTATCCAGATACTGACTGTTAGCACTTAGTGGTCTATAGCAGCTTCACACAAGAATGGGCTTTAGGTGAGGCAGATTAACCTGTAGCCATGTTACTTCAACAGTTTTTAACATGAGATCCTCTAAGCTTTACAGGAATGTGGTTCTGAATATAAACAGCAACACCTCCACCACTGGCATTTCTGTCTTTTCTGTAAATGTTATAATCTTCTATTGCTACCACTGTATCATCAAAGGTATTGTCTAAGTGAGTTTCAGAGATAGTCAGAATATGAATGTCATCTGTTACTAACAAGTTATTCATTTCATGAACCTAAGCGACATATGTTAATGTGGGCTGTTTTGAGCACTTTTCTGGGATGCTTGCTTGTTTTCATTGCTTTACTGGGAAGCTTAGCAGAAGTAGATATTCTCCTGTTACTTTTGTTAGTGCAGTGTGAGCTGCACACAATGGACTTCTTACTAGGGCACACCGCCTCAGTGGTAACAGCATAAATCTGGTTCATAGTCATATGATTACTGCATACAATAGCTGTAGGATCAGCAGAGGCATTCAGGGCAGTTAGAGTGACATAAATTAGGTTACTTACATTGTGTCTGCCAATGCCCCTGTTATAATGTACATCATTATTATGACTCAGCAACACAATGGTAGGTATTAACTTAGCTGGGGTTGGGTCATTGATAAGCCATTGTCGCAACGCAGCCTTATAATGCTGTGAAAGGATCCAGGAACCCAAATTTGCGTGGATCCCATCCTCCTTATGACACGTGTTTTGTTTCCAAAGGTATCGAAATTGTCAATAAAAGTTACACACATTGAGCTGCAATAATCACATAGGCAGTTGTGAAGAGAAATAATCCTGCTAAAGCTATTACCAATGTGCTACCATGAGAATGATTGTTGAGAGATCTCCACTTAAAAACGACATACATGTAGATTCACTTTTGCTATCAAAATCATTCCAAAGGGTAGGTTTAATAGGACAAATTAAATGACTGTACTTAACACTCATATATCCGATAGGGTCTGGCTCCAGCAGATATCTTCTCATGACACAGACGCTGTGAGACATACGAGATTAGGCAGGATGTCAAATGATGCCAGAGAGGATTGTACTGCCACCAACACAGGTGGTGAAATTACATTTCATATTAAAAGTAGCGGTAGCACAGACAAAAGGGGTTAGTTATCAATATCATTGCTGGTAGTACTAGCTAGCTAGCCAGTGTAGTCAATTTATCAAGGTGAAAAGCACAAGAAATAGTGGTTGCAGTTATTTTTAGCATTAACACTTTATCCCAAAATTCTCAAAACTAAACTTCGAACACTATGATACTAACGCACTAACATAACTCCCTGGACCAGAGCTAGTGCGCCAACTGGTATGTGCATAGCACACTGATGCCCTCGAACACATTCCATCTAAGACGCAAAAATACCATTGGAGATGCACGTGCATACCCTAACTTTAACCCTTACCCTTATTCTAAACCTTACCTTAACCTTAGCAGCAGTTGCTTATCAACAGATGTTGTTTGTTGATAGCATGACAGTCTGTAGAGCATACAGATGGACTATCCAAATAAAGTGTGACCGTTTGATTTGATTTAGTCGTATTCTTTAACTTCGATTTTTGGTAGAGATGGAGACAATAATCCAACATATAATTTATTACTTTGGTAGACAAACTGGAATTAAAACCAGACTAAGTCAGTGGCACAGATGGAACTATCCAAGCAGAAGAGATACACTACATGACCAAAAGCATGTGGACACCTGCTCTTCGAACGTCTCATTCCAAAATCAAGGGCATTAATATGGAGTTGGTCCTCCCTTTGCTGCTATAACAGCCTCCACTCTTCTGGGAAGGTTTTTCACTAGCTGTTGGAACATTGCTGTGGGGCTGAATAGACACAGAAGCAATATTGAGGTCGGGCACTGATGTTAGGCGATTAGGTCTGGCTCGCAGTCGGATTTACAATTCATCCCAAAGGTGTTCGATGGGGTTGAGGTCAGGGCTCTGTGCAGGCAAGTCAAGTTCTTCCACACCGATCTCAACTATTTCTGTATGGACCTCACTTTGTGCACGGGGGCATTGTCATGCTGAAACAGGAAAAAGCCCTAGACCATTATTCCTCCTCCACCAAACTTTACAGTTTGCATAATGCATTGGGGCAGATAGCGTTCTCCTTGCATCCGCCAAACCCAGATTCGTCCGTCGGACTGCCAGATGGTGAAACGTCATTCATTACTCCATAAAATGCGTTTCCACTGCTCCAAAGTCCAATGGCGGCAAGTTTTACACCACTCCAGCCATTGTGCATGGTGATCTTTGGCTTGTGTACACACGCCACTCAGTGAGGTGGATAATCGCAACACCATTAGTGCACATTTGCAGAGCCATGGCTGGAGAGCTGAGGGCGGAGAATATTCTTGATGGTGTTTCATCCATAGAAATACAATTACTGGAAGCACCTGCCCTTTACCCTCCTATGAAAAGGTGCCTTCGCAGCTCGGTAGAATTGCACATCAAACTAGCTAATTTCATAAGCTCTTGAACCTCAGAAAATTCCCAGTCCCACGCCCTCCTGCCCCAAGAGTGCACTCATCTGACTTGCATGCAGTGGCCACTGGCTGAAGGAGCTGGGCAGGGGGACTTGAATACTGGTAGGCTTCTTTTGAGGTGGATCTCTCATCAGTGTTTCTCACTGTTAGGGTCAAACAATTGGGCATTTTGTCTGCTTGTTAGTAAGAGTCAGATGTCAGCAGCAGAACAAACTCAAATCAAGTAAAAACAGGTTAGTTTCGACAGCATAGCTAACTAGCTAGCTCCATTATTTGCTCTGATCAGCTGATAGTCAGTCTTTTCCTTATGTCAATCATCTCTCGTCGTCTCTAGGCCTAGGAGTCACTGGAACTAGTTTGTTTATAATGTATAATGAATGAGTGAGTGTGTTGTTGTAGAAAATACATTGGCATATAAATGTTGAAATTGTGGTTAGAGGCAGTTAATGTTATTAATTTAGAGCTATGAATTATGAAAGTAAATGTTATTTTTACTTTTTGTGACAGAGACTGAAGGGCTGAATTCAATCAAGCACTCACAAATCACATCTCTCCTTTGTCACGACATAGATAGGGTTTACAGGTAAATGACACAAAGCTTCCCTTACAAAAGAAAATAATTCAAAATCACTGGAAAATATCTTTTTTTTCATGTCAGACACTTGTAAAATTTCAAATGTATTTTTCACATGACTCATACATGTGGCTTCCCAACATTTCACATGTGATATTCTAAATTTCACATGTGCTTTTGTAATCAGCTGGATTAGAACCTAGGCCTCCTACAGCAGAAAACTTTACCATTAGACCAAGAGGGCCGACACCAATGTCTATTATCAATTTCTCTCATCTAAGAATATTGACTGTTCAGTTCAAAATAGGGCTGCCAAACTTTTAAAAAATGTAATGAAAATAGTTGCAGAATTTGCTATTTAAATCAGAATAATCAGAATAAGCTGTAATTTAAGATTTCTTCTGTAAAAAACATTACAATAATATTGACGTCTTGATTTTGTCCAAAGTAACAGTTAGCAAAATCTGGTAAATTGATACAACACCCTTTCTTTAACATCAATGTCAACTTGTTTTGACACCACATTGTTATTTTTAGCTGTATTGATTATGAATCTAGGATGTTTTTAGTGTATTTTGAACACTTTCAGATAATGCCATTAATCACAAGAAAATAATATCTGTGCACTAAAATTGTAAAAAGTTACCTGATTATAACTCCGACAGCCCTGATTTCAAATAATCTCTTCGTTGAAAAGAGCTGTTTACATTCATTCCAAAAGCAAACACATTCACACATTTTCAAATATATTTACCATCACAGTCCCGCTTTGAATGACGTGCAGCTTATAAAGCCTTCATGAAGCCTTCATAAACACTACATAAATGTGTCACAAATCTATAACCGTATGTCATGCTCTATAAAGGGTTTCTAAATGTGGTGTAACAGTGTGACATAACCACCAATGTCAAATATTATAAAGGGTGTCATAAGCATCACTTAATAAAGGCTTTATAAATCATATTAAATTTTGGTTTCACAAAGCATTTTTAACTTGTAGAACATTGCAACACCAGGATAGTGAGTTCGATTGCTGGAACCAGCCACACGTAAAAATATTTGCACGCATGACTGACTGTAAATTGCTTTGGATAAAAGCATCTGCTAAATTGTATGTATAGGATTATATTACTCTAGGATGGTCCAACCTCTTTCCCTCTTAGTTGCATAGCCAATATTGGCCCTGACCTCAACTTTCCCCAAAATGCTGTGCTGCAGGATGACACACTCTAAAGTTCACAGTAATTACTAGCTAGGTAGGCTCAGCTAAATAAAAATCCCCCTAGATACAGCCATGTCTCATAGTCAGGTCATGAGATTTGTAAATGAAAGAGCAATATAATAATTAGAATTGAGTTTCCCATCTCCCCAATTTAGAGTATTTTTGACGCACCGCAGAAATGTCCTTATCCAGATGGTGTGACAAAGGCATTTCCTAACAGACCCGCTAACTTTCTTTGATGTTACTTTTAAGGTTGGAACCAATATGCAGTACCTTCAGCAGGCAGAGGCAAGAACCATTCTTCCTCCAGCTCAGGGAAAAGCTACCCTATTCACAGCCTTGTGTAATGTTCAATGTAATTGCATTGCTGGACTTTTTGAAACAAAATGTATTTTTATTGTTCACAGTTTTTTTTATGGTTTAACCACATCTTTAATGTTTATTTGTTTTAGCTGTTGGTGATAATTCCCTAAGTGTTAATTGATTTGTGTTTACATCATTAAAACCCTGGATGGGAGACCAAAGGGTATCTGTAGCTAGATCAACTCTCCAGTAAGTGGTGCCCTGCTTAGCTTGGATATTTGTCACCGACTGTTTCCAACGTGCTATCATAAGAATGATGGTTGAGAAATCTCCACTTAATAGATTCACTGTTGCTATCAAAGTTATCCCAAAGGGTAGGTTTAACAGAGAAAATTAAATGTAACCATACTTTATCATTCATATATCATCAATGATGCTATTTAGGGCTATATAGCATTTGGGATGTTGAGGAGGCTGTCGGAAAACCCTGTGGAGTCGTTATCGTCTCCAATCAGGACGCCTGGCAGGGAGGCCGCGAGTTCGTTGCTGGAGTCCTCCAACAGTGGGGCAAAGGCGTTGTCCTGGTCGCCCCAGCTAGCCGTTGCTCCACGATTCGCTGTGGGGATATCCATGTTGACTCAGGCTAGGTTGGCGTGCTAGCCTGCAATGGAGGCTCTTCATAGTGAAGAGGGCACAGTGTGGACAGGAGCCAGGGGAGGCTAAGTTTTCCTGGGCATGTTGCAGCCCAAGGCAAGCAGAGCACACCGAGTGGATGTCTTTGGCCAATATCTTTTTTCCGCAGGAGCAGATTTGTGCCGGGAGCTTCTACTCGTTTGGGGTGGGAGATGCTTTTGTCACCATAGCTTGGATGCTATGTTTTTAGCTGTCAGAACATAATTTGCATGGTAGGCTAGACTGAGATCAAGTAATTAGTGGGTTATCTCTGATGGTGGTACTCAGTGTGATGGCCGGATACCGTTTCCGAAACAACAGGTTTGAAAAGATAGCTTGGTGTAGCTAGTGAAAACATTTCTTGTCGAAGTAAAACCACAAAAGTTAGCTAGCGTGGTGGCTAGCTTGCTAACGACTAGTCACTGTTTGGATACAGTTTACTTGGTCGTGAACCAGGTCACAGGTGTACCCGTTCCTCCCTGTAATAATTTCTCTAACTATGGTGAAGGAAAAGGAAAATTGTTACCACCGCACAGTCCCGAGAAGAGCGCGTTGTAAGCTCATGTCTGTGGACAGTTTAGCTAGTTCTGGAAAATGCGGTCGTGTCGAGGTAAGCTTTCTGATGAAAAGCAAGAAGAGGTGTTTGAATGACTCAGAGACCTTTTATAGGGAAGGAGGGGCACCCTTCCCCGACGCACGCGTCTCGACGTCCAGCCAATCATGGCTGGCGTAATGTAATAACGGCTTCTGACGAATACGCTGGGGGTGTACCCCATTAGTGAAATACCGAAACAAATACTTGAAAGAGAACTGCTCAATGCAACAAATGTCAGTTAGGCAAAGCAGCAATGGCCACGCACGTCAACAATTTGAATGGCTGGGAAGGTCATGCATACCGTGGCATTTTTCCTGAAGTTTTGATGCAGTTTTAGCAAATTTTGCGATTTCGAGCATATTAACCACCAGAATCATTGAGAAAAAACATTAGAAAGCAAAATATTTTTAAACATTTTAATATAATTTTGCTTTACAGACAAGCATTTTTACTGCCTACCCTGCTTACACTGTCTGCATGTCACAATTTTAAAACAACCGTATTTACTTTGTATTCTGGAAGAAATTATGCAACACCGTGATTTCTTCCCTTCATTTAGGCAGCCACATACCCATGGTTTTATTTTTCTCTGCGAAGTATTAAGAGAAGCTTTCTTTTTTTCTCTCCTCTCTTTTTCAAATGTAACCTTCATTTAACTAGGCAAATCAGTTAAGAACAAATTCTTATTTACAACGACAGCCTACCCCGGCCAAAACCAGACAACTGTGCACCACCCTATAGGACTCCCAATCACTGCCTGGATTTGAACCAGGGGCAGCAGTGACACCTCTTGCACTGAGATGCAGTGCCTTAGACAGCTGCGCCACTCAAGAGCTGTTCTCTCTTTATCTAACATACACAGAGGGTAGATGGGAGCTCTGCAAAAATAATGTTTTCCCCCTGGACCAGACCTCCTCTTTTATTCATGACATGGAGCTCCAGGATTGTTGAATATCTGTCTGGGTCGCTAGCACAAGAAAAAGTTGATTTTTAAACCCTAGCAGCAACCATGGCAAAAGGGGCAGCACACAGTTGTAATTAATCATTTAGGATTATAAATCGGGTGTTCTAGCCCTGAATTCTGATTGGCTGAAATACCACGGGTATGACAAAAWTTTTTTTTTACTGTTCTAATTACGTTGGCACCTCGGAGGTTTCTCCATCGCCTTTGGTGAGCCATCAGGGACGCCGGCCCCCATGTTAGGGTCCTGTTGACTCAGGCTTACTTGGCGGGCTGTATCCAGGTACATCAGCTTGTATGTTTTTATTTTTTTATTTTACCTTTATTTAACCAGGTAGGCCAGTTTAGAACAATTTCTCATTTACAACTGCAACCTGGCCAAGATAAAGCAATGCAGTGCGACAAAAACAACAACACAGAGTTACACATGGGTAGTCTAACTGTACCTGTACCATTGTCACAATTTTAAAATGTATATTAAGTGTATAACTCATGTTTTGAGGTATATAATCCCCCTCAGATGGGGGCCTTAATGTTTTGGGGTGCATTCTTTTCTGAGAATAAGATATCACCCTCTGACTCACATTACATCTGAGCAGTATGCTGCGTTGCACCGGATGTTATTCATTTCAAAGGGGACCGTCCACAATGGAATGGTATCACAGCGCCCCCTTGCGGTTGAAGAATCACATACTGTCTATACATCCCATCACAAATATATACACTGAAAAAATATAAACGCAACATGTAAAGTGTTGGTCCCATGTTTCATGAGCTGAAATAAAAGATCCCAGAAATGTTCCATATGCACAAAAAAAAGCTTATTTCTCTAAAATGTTATGCACAAATTTGTTTACATCCCTGTTAGTGAGCATTTCTTATTTTCTAAGATAATCCATCCATCTGACAGGTGTGGCATATCAAGAAGCTAATTAAACAGCATGATCATTACACGGGTGCACCTTGTGCTGGGGACATTAAAAGGCCACTAACGTGTCGTTTTGTCACAACACAATGCCGCAGATGTCTAAAGTTTTGAGGGAGCATAACATTGGCATGCTGACTGCAGGAATGTCCACGAGAGCTGTTGCCAGATAATTGAATGTTCATTTCCCTACCAATGTCGTTTTAGAGAATTTGGCAGGACGTCCAACCGGCCTCACGAACGCAGACCACGTGTATGGCGGTTTGCTGATGTCAACGTTGTGCACCCCACTTCCATAGTGGAGGTGGGGTGCACCACATGAGGAGCAGAGGCCATTTTGAGCCATATAACTCAACTCCATCACACTTCATTTTAACAGGGTTGTAAAACCTATGACAGGGTTGAGTTATTGACTTAATTTATGAATATTGCATCTACACAAATTAATGATTCAATACATTATATATTGTTTATATTCACTTATGAAACATGCTGTAATGGGTTCCATGTCAACACAACATATATATTTTAAGGCAGGTATCCTAGTGGTAGGAGAGTTGGGCAAGGCTCTTAACTTCTAGTTGCACACAATCCCGGATCCGGGAGCACCCCCATCAGACCCATCAGGGTCTCCCGGGTGGCGCAGTGGTCTAGGTCTAGGGCACTGCATCGCAGTGCTAGCTGCGCCACCGGAGTCTCTGGGTTCGCGCCCAGGCTGGGCTGGGCGCAGGCCTGCGCAGCCCGGCCGCAACCGGGAGTCCGTGGGCGACGCACAATTCGCATAGCGTCGTCCGGGTTAGGGAGGGTTTGGCGGTAGGGGTAGGGATCCTTGTCTCAGTATGTAAAATGTAATAAAATGTATGCACTCTACTGTAAGTCGCTCTGGATAAGAGCGTCTGCTCTTGCCGGTAGGGATATCCTTGTCTCAGTATGTAAAAATGTAATAAAATGTATGCACTCTACTGTAAGTCGCTCTGGATAAGAGCGTCTGCTAAATGACTAAAATGTAAATGTAAAATGTAAATGTAAAAAAGCTGACTAGCATAGCCTAGCATAGCGTCACAAGTAAATACTAGCATCTAAATATCATTAAATCACAAGTCCAAGACACCAGATAAAAGATACACATCTTGTGAATCCAGCCATCATTTCTGATTTTCAAAATGTTTTACAGGGAAGACACAATATGTAAATCTATTAGCTAACCACGATAGCAAAGACACAACTTTTTTTCCCCACCATTTTTTCCTGCATAGGTAGCTATCACAATTTCGACCAAATAAAGATAAAATAGCCACTAACAAGAAACAACTTCATCAGATGACAGTCTGATAACATATTTATTGTATAGCATATGTTTTGTTAGAAATGTGCATATTCAGGTATAATCACAGTTCTACATTGCAGCTGCAATCTGAAATAGTGCCGAAGCAGCAGATAATTACAGAGACCAACGTCAAAACCTAAATACTCATCATAAACATTTCTGAAAAATACACAGCGTACACAAATGAAACACCAACATCTTGTGAATCCAGCCAATATTTCAGATTTTTTAAGTGTTTTACAGCGAAAACACAATATAGCATTATATTAGCTTACCACAATAGCCAGAAACACAAGCCGTTTACCAGCAGCAAAGGTTAGCGATCCTAACAAACCAGCAAAAGATATATAATTTTTGACTAACCTTCATATACTTCATCAGATGACAGTCCTGTAACATCATATTACACAATGCATATAGGRTTTKTTCGAAAATGTGCATATTTARCGGCAYAAATCGTGGTTATACAATGTGAATTGTAGCCAAACTTSAAGCAATCTGTCCGGTGCCATCTTGGAGAGGCACCTAATCTAATCGATAACTAATCGTAAACTTGACAAAAAAATACAGGTTGGACAGCAAATGAAAGATACATTAGTTCTTAATGCAACCGCTGTGTTAGATTTTTTAAATTAACGTTACTCGACATACAGCGTGCGTTACAGCGAGACCATGCCGAAATGAATGGCGGACTAATAATTTTACATTTTTCCACAGAAATACGAATTAACATCATAAATAGCTCTTACTTTTTGATGAGCTTCCATCAGAATCTTGGGCAAGTGGTCCTTTGTCCAGAACAATCGTCTTTTGGTTGAAAGATGTCCTCTACTCCTGTAGAATTAGCWGCTAACGCYAGCGATGTACCGGAGAGGTGCCCAACTCGCGATAACGCCTGACAAAGAAAYTCCAGAAAATCGCAATAAACTGATATAAACTGCWATAAGTCGGTTTAAATTAACTACCTTATGAAGTTTTTAAGACAAAAAACAAATTAAATCAGAGCCGGAGATATAGAACTGCTAAACCGAAAGCTTTTCAGGACGCCATGCTGGTGTCCCTCCTGCGTCAGGCCCCGCGTCGAAAAGGTCGGTCCTTCCGTTCCAAGAGGCTTTATACTCCCCCAGATGGTGCTATCCACTCCATTCAAAGTCTCACCGCTTACTGACATCTAGGGGAAGGCGTATGCAGTGCATGTAGCCCCATAGCTTACAAGGGAATTTATAAACCGACCCTGGAACAGAGACCTCGATTTCAGAAATCTTACTTCYTGACAGGAAGTGTGCTGCAGAATGAGTTCTGTTTCACTCAGATAAATAATTCAAACGGTTTTAGAAACTAGAGAGTGTTTTCTATCCAATAGTAATAATAATATGCATATTGTACGAGCAAGAATTGGGTACGAGGCARTTTAATTTGGAAAAGAATTTTTTACAAAGTGCAAATAGCACCCCCTATTGACAAAAGGTTCAGTTGTTCCTTTAAGTCACTCTATATCGTAAATTACTCAAGGATTATAGTGTATACATGTATATATTCTAAGAATATTTTATTTAATGTTATCAGATTGAAACATCTAGGGAATGATGGCACCCACATCAGCAGCAGAAAGACAGACAAAGGCAGTGTCGAGCACGTCAAAATGCTGACCCAGAAAAAAGCGAACAATACCTTGAGAGAAAGAGCGTCAGAAATGGAAAAGAAATATTGAGGCAGGGAAAAAGATCAGTGATTTAATTGAGAGAGACCAGCGTCAGACGAGTAAACAGTGGAGAACAGGATACAAAAGAAGCAAGGAGAGGAAAGGAGCACTGAGGAACAATGACCACTCCTCCACAAAGTCCAGATCATGTTCCAGAGCAGTCCCCACTGCCAGGATCTTCAAGGTCAGGGCAATGTGCATTTAAGGTTTCGAAAATTGGTAGGTTTAGTGTAGAAAACGTGTATTGTACAGTGCAAGTGAAATTGCTTTTAAAAAGTGATACTCCACAGCATTTTCATCCATTTTTAGACTTATTAACTAATTATATGTTCCCATCACATCTTAAAGACTATTTCAATAATGGCCAATAAGTTTGGTCCGTGTGTTGTACCCCATAATAATAAATATAGTCGATTGTTATAATTTTCATATGATGAATGGTTAGTCTGTCTATGAAGAGGTTGCCGGCAACCTTTAAAACAAGCTTCTATTCTGGGTTCTGTTGGGCCCCCAGAACTAAGCCTATGAGGCATTAATAAGCTACATTCTTCAAACATCTGTGAATACATATAATTTATAAATCAAAATGGATGAAGATCCTACAGAGTTTTAGTTAAAGGTGGAGTGATTGCTTTACTAAATCACTAATTTGTTGATTGATTGTAGGCAACGTGAGGAGGGGAAAAGACAATCACGTAAACAAAAAGACAGGCTGCATAATGAAATTAAACAGCTCCAGATATCCTTGAACAAACAAAGGAGGCTAAAGGACAAATACAAAAAGAGACTCCAACTATTAAAGAAATACTCAGATTCTCCCCAGTCGAAAGTGAATGAGCTGACAGCCCTCTAAACTCCAGAATCAGGAAAACCTTGTTGTTCCATGAAGTGCTCATTGTAGACATCAAAAGCACATATCTCAAGACCAGAAAAGATGAGACAAATCATTTCAAAAGTGATAACAGGGAAGATTGTCAGAAAATATAAATGACAGAGATTTGCAGAGCATACCCTAGGCTTTTCAAACAAACGCTGGAGACATCTGGAGAGCAAATGCCTAAGCACCTTTGAAAGGAAGCACACTAACCAGCACACTGGGGCGGCAGGTAGCCTAGTGGTTCGAGCGTTGGACTAGTAACTGAAAGGTTGCAAAATCAAATCCCTGAACTGACAAGGTAAAAATGAACAAGGCAGTGTACCCACTGTAGCTAGGCCGTCATTGAAAATAAGAATTTGTTCTTAAGTGACTTGCCTGGTAAAATAAAAAAAACACCAATGTATTTAAGAGATTTAAGGAGAAAGGTGAAGTCATTATTTTTGAGAGATGATGTGAGCCAGATCACAACTGGGAGGAAACAAACTATCAAGTCAAGATGCAGAAAAGGTTCCTGGAGGACACCATGAAAAACCTGCACAGAATATTTTTATCAGAGAACCCTGAGAATCTCTCTGTGTCACCAGATACCTCTTTGGGTTGTTCACCCTTCCATTTCTGACCGAGACACATGCTTATTTATGTAAGCTCCAGGAGAATCTGAGATTTGTGGCTGAGAAGCTGAATCTCCTGAAGGTATTTGAGACCTCAAATCTGGAGAGCTTGACTGAGATGGTATCCTATGAATCCTCTAGCAAGAAGTGCATGTACGGGGAGTGTGCYTTGTGCAAACAAAAGTGTGTGTATCTTGGAGGGAAGGATGTGTACACAATTCCTGGAAGCTGAAAATGTCCCAGTTCTTCCATGGCCTGCATGTTTGGGAGGCTCTGGATTGACAAATACAACAGCGTGTTTCAGTTCCCGCCAATATCCATCAACTTCTCAAGAGGTGTGGGCCCCACATTCCACAGGCCACAATCAACAGTCTGATCAACTCTATGTAAAGGAGATGTGTCGCGCTGCATGAGGCAAATGGTGGTCACACCAGATACTGACTGGTTTTCTTATCCAAGCCCATACCTTTTTTGTAAGGTATCTGTGACCAACATTGACAGTAATTTGAAATCAATAGATTAGGGCTGTTGGATTCGACATTTTGAACATTGAGATATTAAATAAATGATAAAGAAGCATAGAATATAAGGAGTGAAAGAGACTGGGTTTTATGTCAGAAGTTAATGGTTCTTTATAGAAAAACAGATGGCTTGGATTGTGTTGGGTGGACGGGAGGAGAGCAACGTGTTGATAAGGGTTTAGTATCCTGCTACTCTTTTCCTGTAGATCCATAAGATGTAAGGATTGGAGAGGAGGAGGTGTGTCTTAAGTGGAATATATATATATCTGTGATGGGAGAAATGTTGGGTTGTCTGAATTACAGCTGTACAGAACCTTTGGGCAGAATTCATCTTGGTTAAAGCTTCTCTAGTGTCTGAGTTATTTACTCTGAAAAATAAGAACCTAACAGGGCCTAATGAATTTATTTCAATTGACTGATTTCCCTATTTGAACTGTAACTCATTAAAATCTTTGGAATTGTTGCATGTTGCATTTATATTTAGGTTCTATATTTCCATTCCATTCAATTCCATTCTTTTATTTTTAGATTTGTCTGTATTGTTGTGTATTGTTAGATATTACTGCACTGTTGGAGCTAAGAACACAAGCATTTAGCTACACCCGCTGCAAGCATTTTGCTACATATTTTCTAAATATGTGTATACGACCAATAACATTTGATTAGATTTTTTGCGAAACGGAAGCAGTACATTTAGAATTTTTCCAAACTTTGTGTCGTCTACAGTGCAACCAGTCCATCAATCGAAAAGGAAATTACCAAATCACAAAACGATATGAAAATATGTGGTTTTCGGAGATGGCTTTATGGGATAGCTAACAACTTGTAAACAATTACCCATTCCTATAAAGTGAGAACTATTTTAATAGTAATGTTAAATAATACACATTGGCTGAAAAGCCAATCATTAGCGGTTCACAGCAAAGCTGTGAAACCTATTGTTATTGAGCCAACTGTAGATGAAAGTAAAAGAGTGAAATCTGTGGACGTTGCATCTGTGAAAGACAAATGTCGGACACTGTTGTTGTTTTGCTACAGAAAGGCTCAAATCAACGTGGTAGTGTCAACGTAGTTTTTCTTTATAATGTCTCTAAACTTCATATCATACACTCAAACTGAAATCATGTGTGTAAATGATCAATAAATTGGTGAGAGAGGAGTCAAATATCACATACATTTCTATATATTCACAGATCATAATTTGTGACCCGATTCAGGAAGTGTCGCAAGTCCCGACTTCACAGGAGAGCCGTTTGAACGTAAACATTTTTCTAAATCAAATTTTTTGGTTGTTGATTTTTTTCGTTTTTTTGCAGAAATGCCCTCTCGTGAACTTTCATGTGCCTTAATGACAAACTTGTATGCCATCTGTAAATACGAATACAATTGTTAAATTATGAGCCTTGTTGGTTAAGCTACAGAAAACGCGAGCAACCTTCCCACTAGCCACATTGACTGAGATAATGACTGAGATAATGAGTGGGTTGGACATGCTGAGAGAGGAGTTCGGATTGGTCTGCCATATTGAAGGCGTCTGTCTATTTGAGCTCGTCAGTCTGTAATCGTCAGTCTGTAATCCTGTCAAACGCGGCATTTTTTTAAATGTATTGTGTAGTGGAGCTGCATAAGTGTTGCTCTCCATTTTCTGGAGGATCAAGTTTTGAAATCAGTGGAATTAGAGTATGATAGCTAAGCAGATGGAGAAAACACCTGTCTCTGAATTACAATCTTCAAACTAAGGGCAACCGTGGTATGACATTCCTGACAAGAAGACGTGTCCATGATATATGTTAATATATGCAGGTAAGATAGTCTAGCGTTACCTAGCTACATTTTCATATATTACACGTTTCTAATTTGGACAGAAAGTGGTTTCATTTCAACCTAAAGTGTACTGTTAGCTAGCTAGCTAATGTTAGCTGGCTGGCTCCCTAGCTGACATTATTATTTTTTCCCCAGAGCCGTTTGCTTTTCTAGTTAGACATTTTCTAGTTAGACTTTGGATCTGGTTGGTTAGCTCCCAGCACTGTGGCATTGTTGCCACTTTGTTCATTGTTGTTTAACCTTTCTAGCGCAGGAACCCCTCCACAACATTCCGCTGAAAAGGCAGCGCGTGAAATTCTAAAATATTTTTTAGAAATATGTAACTTTCACACATTAACAAGTCCAATACAGCAAATGAAAGATAAACATCTTGTTAATCTACCCATCGTGTCCGATTTCAAAAAGGCTTTACAGCGAAAGCACAACATATGATTATGTTAGTTCAGAGCCAAGTAAAAAAAAACACACAGGCATCTTTCCAGCCAAAGATAGGAGGCACAAAAAGATAAAATTAATCACTAACCTTTGATGATCTTCATCAGATGACACTCATAGGACATCATGTTACACAATACATGTATGTTTTGTTTGATAATGTGCATATTTATATCCAAAAATCTCAGTTTACATTGGCGCGTTACGTGCAGTAATGTTTTGATTCCAAAACATCCGGTGATCTTGCAGATAGCCACAGAAATCCCAGAAATACTCATAATAAACATCGATAAAAGATACAAGTGTTATTCACAGAATTAAAGATAGACTTCTCCTTAATGCAACCGCTGTGTCAGACCGCTGTGTTTTTTTTTATACGGAAAAAGCATAATCTGAGTACAGTGCTCAGAGCCCAATCCAGCCAAATCTAGCCAAAGAAATTTCCGCCATGTTGGACTCAACAGAAGTTAGAAATAACATGATAAATATTCACTTACCTTTGATGATCTTCATCAGAATGCACTCCCAGGAATCCCAGTTCGACAATAAATGAATGATTTGTTCCATAAAGTTCCATAAAGTCCATCATTAATGTCCAAATAGCCACTAGTTGTTAGCGTGTTCAGCCCAGTAATCCATCTTCATGAGCACTAGGTCCAGACAAACTCAAAAAGTTCCATTACAGGTCGTAGAAACATATCAAACGATGTATGGAATCAATCTTTAGGATGTTTTTAACATAAATCATCAATAATGTTCCATCCGGAGAATTCCATTGTCTGTAGCAAAGGACTGGAACGAGAGGTAACTCTGTCGAGAGCGCGCGTCACGAGCCCGAGACACTCTGCCAGACCACAGACTCAAACAGGTCTCATGAGCCCCTCCTTTATAGCAGAAGCCTGAAACAAGTTTCTAAAGACGGTTGACATCTAGTGGAAGCCTTAGGAAGTGCAACTTAACCCCATAGACACTGTGTATTCGGTATGCCAAGCTTTGAAAAACTACAAACCTCAGATTTCCCACTTCCTGGTTGGATTTTTCTCAGGTTTTCGCCTGCCATATGAGTTCTGTTATACTCACAGACATCATTCAAACAGTTTTAGAAACTTCAGAGTGTTTTTTATCCAATACTACTAATAATATGCATATATTAGCATCTGGGACAGAGTAGCAGGAAGTTTACTCTGGGCACGCATTTCATGCAAATGTGAAAATGCTGCCCCATATCCCAAACAGGTTTTAACATTTCCTCCAACAACAGCGTGATCAAATGTGACTCACCACCTGGATTATGTAGCAAAATGTGAAATGTTTTTTTTTACATTGGATAAAAGTAGAGCTACAAAATGGTATATCATACACTGCATTTGAGGAACAATGGCAAAGTAATTCTGATCAACTTGTAAACTCACTTTTGAGAAAATCGCCTTTGAATGTTTTGGTATCTAGTGAAGAGCGCTTCTTTGTCTACACCCATTCAGCATTGTTCACGCCCTCTTAAGCTTTCGACCCACCCATCTCGTTTCGCTCTCGGAGCGCACACTTGACGCTCTGGCCAATGATTTGTTTACCTCTGGATAACATGAAAACAGCACTGCTGGCAAAAATTTCATTACGCTTTTTTTCAGACATTTACTGACACTGTTGACACACACTGTTGAGATCTGGTGACTCCTTTTAGACCCCTCTTTCAAAGTCACTGAGATCTCTTCTTCTAGTCGTGGTAGCCAAAATAATGGGCAACTGGGCATTTTTATACATGACCCTAAGCATGACAGGATGTTTACTCACGACCAACGCCTGTGTGGAAGCACATGCTTTCAATGTACTTTGTATCCCTCATTTACTCCAGTGTTTAATTTATTTGGGTAGTTTCCTGTAGTTTGCATGGCAAGTTTGGAAGACAGTAAAGTGGGAAAGAGTGGAGGAAAGTGTTGAAGGTGCTGAAGTTGGGGGGGAAAAAGAGTGTTGAAGGCTTGGAGATAACGTGCAGGAGGCTGACGTCCTGTGCACTGTTTCTATGCTGATGGGGAAAGAGGCTCTGCCATCTGCTTCCCTGCTAACTCCAGGGATGCCTGTCAGATCGAATGTTCACTGAGCAAAAATAGAGAAATTACTGCATGGTTCATACACGCACACATGTGCATGCACACGCATACATTTCACAGACACACACACAAAAAAACCTGATGCACTCCAAAATATCTTGACATGACTCCTGCTGATAAGCCTGGCAAACATCGCGGGCTGCGTTGAGCCAAACAAGGCAGTCGTTGCCTTTGGCAGGCCTGCTCTGCCAAAGCGCACAGGCCTGACTGTGGGCCTTCTGTGCTGGTTTAGGCTCTTTCTTCTTAAGCAGAAATGAAAGGCTTGTTGACACCATTTCTCAACTGTCTATGGGATGAGATGCTTCAATCTTTCATGCTTCCATTCACTTTAATTTCCATTGTCAGGTTTCCGTCCCTCAGGGGAATACTCAATATGATGAAAATAAAACACATCACTGCAACAACTATAATGACTGATTCATAATGGATCTCTCAAACAGGATAGTTAAGTGTCGACCATCCATACAATTATGTAAACCTCAATTACCTGGTCTTATGATGCACTCAAGTGAAAATTGTCTGACAACTCATACTGAATTTTATTCCACTGCTATATCTATCGCTACATGCATTGTCTGAGACTGCCATCATAGATGTTGTTTTTGCTGACATCAGAGTGAGGGGCGATGTACAAAATAAGCAATCAGCGATTGAATCGTCTCTAACCAATCAGAGTATCGAAGCCAATTACTATTTCTGAAACTCCGCTTTGGGACCAATCAGAGCAGTTTAAATGTGTTCATATTCGAGAAGTCGTAGGGGAGGAGATCAAATCCAGACTATTCACGGAAAATAAACTTTAGTGGGCGTGGTGTTTGGCTGGAACGATGTGGATGGGTAGCCAGGAAAAAGTGAAATCACAAAGCCGATGCAGTTTTATTTGCCTGTGAAATGAAACTAATCACAACCAAATAGTGCTCTGTCGTCACTCCCATTCGACAGGATTGAAATATGGTGTTCAAATAAAATAAAATAAAATGTTATTGGTCGCATTTAACAGATGTTGTTGCGGGTGTAGCGAAATGCTTCTGTTTCTAGCTCCAACAGTCCAGTAATATCTAACAATTCACAGCAATACACACAATCTAAAAGTAAAAGAATGGAATTAAGAAATATATAAATTTTACAAGAGTCCAGAGTGAATATATACAGTGCCTTCTGAAAGTATTTTCCACATTTTGTTACGTTACAGCCTTATTCTAAAATGGATTAAACAAAAATCCTCAGCAATCTATACACAATACCCCATAATGACAAAGTGAAAACAAGTTTTTAGAAATGTTTGCAAATATATTAAAAATAAACACAGAAATACCTTATTTACATAAGTATTCAGACGCTTTGCTATGACACTCGTAATTGAGCTCAGGTGCATCTTGTTTCCATTGATCATCCTCGAGATGTTTCTATATTGGAGTCCACCTTTGGTAAATTCAATTGATTGTACACGATTAGGCACACACCAGTCTATATAAGGTCCCACAGTTGACAGTGCATGTCAGAACAAAAACCAAGCCATGAGGTCGAAGGAATTGTCCGTAGAGCACCGAGGCAGGATTGTGTCGAGGGACAAATCTGGGGAAGGGTACGAAAACATTTCTGAAGCATCCACAAGACCACAGTGGCTTCCATCATTCTTAAATGCAAGAAGTTTAGAACCACCAAGACTCTTCCTAGACCTGGCCGCCCGGCCAAACTGAGCAATCGGGGAAAAGGGCCTTGGTCAGGGAGTTGACCAAGAACCCGATGTTCACTGACGGAGCTCGAGAGTTCCTCTGTGGAGATGGGAGAACAACCATCTCTGCAACACTCCACCAATCAGGCCTTTATGGTAGGGTGGCCAGACGGAAGCCACTCCTCAGTAAAAGTCACATGATAGCCCGTTTGGAGTTTGCCAAATGCACCTAAAGACTCCCAGACCATGAGAAACTAGATTATCTGGTCTGATGAAACCAAGATTGAACTCTTTGGCCTGAATGCCAAGCGTCACGTTTGGAGGAAAACTGGCACCATCCCTACGGTGAAGCACGGTGGTGGCAGCATCATGCTGTGGGGATGTTTTTCAGCAGCAGGTGTTAAGTTCAGGTTTTAAGTATCCTTATATTTCTGTTATTACGGGGCTATGACTCAGTCAAGAGTGCGCCTGCGCAGGGAGTCTTGTTGTTGATGGACCTAGCCTTGAGTGGAATGGCTACCTTGTAGTGTGTTCATACGATATAGTAAACTTTGTTAAACTGGAACCTTGTTGTTGTGTCATTGAGTTAACATTGGTAGCAGAGGATGGTTAATAACTACAATGGGCCACCTCGCTTCGACGAGAAGAGGTCGTACGAAAGTTGGGAAAATGAATTTGGAATCTGGACACGGGTTACTAATCTGGACGTGAAAAAGCAAGCGCTTGCGGTGGTATTATCGCTCGAGGGAAGAGCGAGAGATACAGCACTGGAAATATCCGTTGAGGATTTGAACAAGGATGAAGGTATGGTGAATTTGATCAGAGCACTGGATTCTGTATTTCTTAAAGAAGAGAAAGACTGTGCCTACGAGGCATATTCAAACTTTGACAGTGTTACGAGAGATATTTCGGTTGCAATGACGGACTACATCATTGATTTCGAACAGAGGTACAATAGGATGCGCAAGTATGACATGGTTCTCCCGGATGCAGTGTTAGCTTTCAAGTTGCTAGATACTGCCTGTCTAGATGGTAGGGAGAAACAGTTGGCTTTGAGTGCTTGTACTGTGCTGACTTTTGCATCAATTAAGTCGGCACTAAAAAAAAATTGGGGTGAAAAGACATCTGTCGCGCCAATAACAGATGGAATGCAAGTGAGTGACGCAGCATATTACACTGAGCAGCAGAGAAAAGGCACCAACAAGTTACGTTCTCAAGACAACCAGAAGAGGGCGCCATTTCCTGGCACAAATCCACTGGACAAATATGGAAGGAGATCAAAATGTGCTATTTGTCAAAGCACTTACCATTGGGTTAAAGACTGTCCTCATAAAAATGAGTGTCCTCATAACTTTTTATAACTTTTATTATGAAAAAAGACTGTCCTCATAACTTTTTATAGCTACTGTTTACAGACCTCCTGGGCCATATGCAGTGTATCCCCGCCTGGTACGGCAACTGCTCCGCCCACAACCGTAAAGCTCTCCAGAGGGTAGTGAGGTCTGCACAACGCATCACCGGGGGCAAACTACCTTCCCTCCAGGACACCTACACCACCCGATATCACAGGAAGGCCAAAAAGATCAAGGACAACAACCACCCAAGCCACTGCCTGTTCACCCCACTATCATCCAGAAGGCAAGGTCAGTACAGGTGCATCAAAGACCGAGAGACTGAAAAACAGCTTCTATCTCAAGGCCATCAGACTGTTAAACAGCCATCACTAACATTGAGTGGCTGCTGCCAACATACTGACTCATCTCTAGCCACTTGAATAATTAGAAATTGGATGCAATAAATGTATCACTAGCCACTTTAAACAATGGAACTTTATATAATGATTACATACCCTACATTACTCCTCTCATATGTATATACTGTACTCTATACCATCTACTGCATCTTGCCTATGTTGTTCGGCCATCGATCATCCATATATTTTTATGTACATATTCTTATTCATTCCTTTACACTTGTGTGTATAAGGTAGTTGTGAAATTGTTAGATTACTTGTTAGATATTACTGCATGGTCGGAACTAGAAGCACAAGCATTTCGCTACACTCGCATTAACATCTGCTAACCATGTGTATGTGACAAATAAAATTTTATTTTGATTTATAATCCCCACCCAGCACAACCAGAAGAGGACTGGCCACCCCTCAGAGCCTGGTTCCTCTCTAGGTTTCTTCCTTCCAAGGGAGTTTTTCCTAGCCACCGTGCTTCTATATCTGCATTGCTTAATGTTTGGGGTTTTAGGTTGGGTTTCTGCTGATGTGAATGTTAGTAAAATGTTAGAAGAATTTAGGGGCCGCTGCCCCTTCAGGCAGTACATATCGTGGAAAAACGCAAAATATGGAATCCAGATCTGGGCTGCCTGTGATGCTGCTTCATCATATGCGTGTAACTTGCAAGTGTATATGGCGAAGCCAGATGGAGGAGCCCCTGAGAATTCAAGGGATGCAGGTTGTCCTGGATGTGACACATGGACTCCGTGGCCACAACATCACACGTAATACATTTTTTACTTCGGGCTGGAACAGGAGCGCCTCAAGAGGAAGCTGACGATGGTGTGAACAGTATGAAAAAACAAGCCTGAGCTCCCACCTCAGCATGGAACAGGCCTATCAATTCCTCTAAGTTTGTGATCATGGCCGACACATCCCTAGTGCCAAAGAAAGGAAAAAATGAGGTACCCATTGGGATTGGGATAGGAGAGTCTGTGGCCAGGAACATCAAAAACCAGAAATCATAATGGATTACAATGCCACAAAATAAGGGGTGGACAATTTAGACAAGCTGGTGACTGGCTACAGCTGTAAAAGAGGAACCCTACGCTGGCCGCTTATTCTTCAACATCTTGGACATCTCGGCGTACAACACGTTTGTCGTCTGGATGGCGTTGAACCCAGATTGGAACAGCGGGAAGCTCCATAGGAGACAGATCTTTCCTTTAGGAGCTGAGCAAATCCAGAGGAGGCAACATATCCCAAGGACCCCAGCTTCTGCAGCCATCGTGAGGAGGAATCAGGAGAAGGATGCTGGTGCCCCATCCGCCCGACCCACAGAACCAACAACTCCAATACCGGAAGTAAGTGTGAGTGATGTTGTTGCATGTGTGTGTGTCTGACTCTCCTACCTTGGCCTGGTGTAACTATATATGTGAGTGAGATGTTAGTAAAATTCCTGAACTAAGTGTTTTCATCATTCTAGATTGCAGCCGGTAGCAACAAGAAGAAGCGCTGTGAAATGTGTGGACCCAAGAAGGACAGGAAGACACAGTAAACATGCATCAAGTGYAAGAAATACATTTGCAACACACACACAGTAAAACTCTGTCACTCATGTGGTGTGTAGACCGACCTTCATTTGTATTCAATGGGGCTCATTACACAGCCAGGAGGTGTGTTTTGTTGAAAAACAATAAATAAATATACAATTATACCAGTTTCATTTAAGGACCAAATTGACAGCTGTACCATTATAGTTCGCAAAATAGTTGGGAAGAGATTTTCGATGTACCGATTCCATGGCACATGGTTTATGAACGGATACGCAAAACAACGCCTGATTCAAAACTTAGAATTTTTCCAATTAAATTACTTTCCAAAATTCTTGCAACCAACAGAATGTTATGTATATATAGGGGATACAACCATCCCAGCTCTGCAGATGTTGCTGCGAAGAGACCAAATCATTAGATAATTTGTTTTGGTACTGTAGCATGTTTTTTGTCGCAGGTCCAGGAATGGTTGAAGCAGTGCAACATTTACCTGGAGATAACTCTGCAGATAGCAATACTGGGTGATTTGAAAAGTCATAGTCAATCGATCAATAATATAATAATACTTTTAGAATCTGTTGAAACTATGAGAATATAATTTGTTTAAACATCCCAGTACAGTTGAAAAATATAAATCAATATAATCAAAATGGATGGTGTTAAGAGATAGATTGGAGGCGTTAAGTGATGGCTTGGTGATAATTTAAAAAAAATACAGCTGGCATTCCATAGATCGGATGTGGTGGATGTTTACCATGGGTTAGTATTGTAAGACATACATGTATGAGTTGTGTTATCTCAGGACCTAATCCCGAGATAGACATTAGAAAATATTCCTGCAGGTTTCAAAAATATTGTAGAAAACAACTAATTGATTAAGTATGTTTTGGAAACAGTACTGTGTGAATGTGAGCGTGGAAATAAGGGTTAATCTGAAGTTTGGATATATGTAGAAATGTGTCAAATAAGCTGACTTAAAATTTGTATAGAATACCCTTCATAGAATATTACAGGGTGGTATTATTCAGTGCTAGATGTTATTTTAGAAAATAGCAGCAGGTCTATAATTTCTGGAAGTCTAAGGAATTGTTGAGGATACGTGTGGAGTATTATTCCCATAGGGCAGCATCCGGTAAACTAACTTTTGGGGGTTTCGCTGGGAGTGTATGGATCAAGAGTTGTTGGAAACGCAGATGGAGTGGTTAATTAATGTGAGTACCTAAGATTTCCTGTTTTATATATTGATTCTGTGAAGTTATGAAAAAACCTGAATGAGAAATAACCATGTGTGTGTATAATCAATTACTAGAGATTTGATAAAGTAATACTGGGATTATATTGAGATGCAATTTAAACAACCACTACGTAGACGTACGTAGGTTCAGAGTGGTCTCTTTATGGATCATTTGTTCAGAGATAAGGTTAAAGCATTATATGACTGTTTACAGGATTTAGGAAATAGTCTCAGAAAAAGATTGGCATATATTAAAACCGTGAGGAGAGAGGAGCGGGAATAAATTCATAGAAGGGGTACACTATAGCAAAGCCATAAAATCACAAATAGAAGCGCACGCACATTCTACCAATTCGGCTCGAATATGGGGGAAAAAAATCTAATCATGGATAAAATTCGGGCCTGCTGACAGAAATTCAAATTTTAGAGAACTCAGGGATGTAATTGTGACTTGGCACAATGATATAAAAGAAGAATCATTAGCTCAATACTTATTGATCGCGTATTGATGTTAGCGTTCTATCAGTGTAATCGCACTAACCATACTGATTTGTGAAGTAATTTGATTATGGACCATGTTAAATGGCGTACTTGGGTAAATTCGCCCTGACTATTGCCGGTTGAATATGGCCGGTGTCAGTAAACGTTAGGGAAATAACATAATTTGAATTATTGCCAGCAGCACAGTTAGTCACCAATGTTTTGAAGAACATGTAAAAAGCCTAACCAGCTCTGCTAGGTGAGTAGAATGGAGAGTGAAGATGTATTCTCTTTTCTGTGTCTGGAAGTAGCGTTAGCTAACAAGCTAGCCAACTTTAGCCAGTTAGCTTGGGTGTGAGGCAAGAAAAATATTATATTTTATGAATCAGAGAGCTTGAATCAACCCTGCTCCTTAGCAGATTTTGGGGTTGAATAATCCTTGTGAGAATCAAGGACAGTGGATATTAGGGAACATATTAAAATTGGCAGATTATATGGGCAAGAGCACAAATTATGTTTACGAATAGTCAAACTTTGTTTCATGCCGCATTTAAATGTAAAATCGCAAAATGGTGTAGATTTGAGGATTTTCTGTTGATACAATATGTAGTGAATTTGATATTGGCGTGAAAAGACAAAGACACTCCTATACCAAACATCGCCACATTAGTAAACTATGTGGTAGAGCAGGGTCACAAGGCAATATATGGTAAAGTACAACCAGCGAAACAAGAGAACATATTTGGGGGTTTCGAGAACAATACGACTCAGGAAACCCCTAGGGGTTTTAATCTCGTGAAACAATGTGTTTTTTTCTAAAAATAGATTTATTGAATTGACGAAAGGGAGGACAAGACAACATTAATTAAAGTGGCCACTCTGAGAACTGAAGTTATGTTTGTTTTGACTGTAATTAAAGAAAATGTTCAGCTGGTAATGTAACGTTGGACGGAAAGACAGGTATTTTTTAATATTTTATATTTCACCTTTATTTAACCAGGTAGGCTAGTTGAGAACAAGTTCTCATTTGCAACTGCAACCTGGCCAAGATAAAGCATAGCAATTCGACACATACAACACAGAGTTACACATGGAATAAACAAAACAGTAAATAATACAGTAGAAAAATAAATCTATATACAATGTGAGCAAATGAGGTGAGATAAGGGAGGTAAAGGCAAAAAAGGCCATGGTGGTGAGGTAAATACAAGTAAAACACTGGAATGGTAGATTTGCAGTGGAAGAATGTGCAAAGTAGAAATAGAAATAATGGGGTGCAAAGGAGCAAAATAAATAAATACTGTAGGGGAAGAGGTAGTTGTTTGGGCTAAATTATAGATAGGCTATGTACAGGTGCAGTAATCTGTGAGCTGCTCTGACCGCTGGTGCTTAAAGCTAGTGAGGGAGATAAGTGTTTCCAGCTTCAGAGATTTTTGCAGTTCGTTCCAGTGATTGGCAGCAGAGAACTGGAAGGAAAGACAACCAAAGGAGGAATTGGCTTTGGGGGTGACCAGTGAGATATACCTGCTGGAGCACGTGCTACGAGTGGGTGCTGCTATGGTGACCAGCGAGCTGAGATAAGGGGGGACTTTACCTAGCAGGGTCTTGTAGATGACCTGGAACCAGTGGGTTTGGCGACGAGTATGAAGCGAGGGCCAGCCAACGAGAGCGTATAGGTCGCAGTGGTGGGTAGTATATGGGGCTTTGGTGACAAAACGGATGGCACTGTGATAGACTGCATCTAATTTGTTGAGTAGAGTGACATCGCCGAAGTCGAGGATTGGTAGGATGGTCAGTTTTACGAGGGTATGTTTGGCAGCATGAGTGAAGGATGCTTTGTTGCGATATAGGAAGCCGATTCTAGATTTAATTTTGGATTGGAGATGYTTAATGTGAGTCTGGAAGGAGAGTTTACAGTCTAACCAGACACCTAGGTATTTGTAGTTGTCCACGTATTCTAAGTCAGAGCCATCCAGAGTAGTGATGCTGGGCGGGCGAGCAGGTGCGGGCAGCGATCGGTTGAATAGCATGCATTTAGTTTTACTTGCGTTTAAGAGCAGTTGGAGGCCACGGAAGGAGAGTTGTATGGCATTGAAGCTTGTCTGGAGGTTAGTTAACACAGTGTCCAAAGAGGGGCCAGAAGTATACAGAATGGTGTCGTCTGCGTAGAGGCGTATCAGAGAATCACCAGCAGCAAGAGCAACATCATTTATGTATACAGAGAAGAGAGTCGGCCCGAGGATTGAACCCTGTGGCACTCCCATAGAGACTCCGATTTGACACACTGAACTCTATCAGAGAAGTAGTTGGTAAACCAGGCGAGGCAATCATTTGAGAAACCAAGGCTGTCAAGTCTGCCGATAAGAATGTGGTGATTGACAGAGTCGAAAGCCTTGGCCAGGTCGATGAATACGGCTGCGCAGTAATGTCTCTTATGGCGGTTATGATGTTGTTTAGTACCTTGAGCGTGGTTGAGGTGCACCCATGACCAGCTCTGAAACCAGATTGCATAGCGGAGAAGTGGTGGGATTCGAAATGGTCGGTAATCTGTTTGTTAACTTGGCTTTCGAAGACCTTAGAAGAGGAACGAATAGAACCAATGGAACCAATGTGGAACACTGAGCAATGTCATTCCTAATTCTGGTAGGATAATTCAATTGGGTTTTAATTATGATTTGGAAGCTGAATGATTTTTAAAACTGCCTGATTGATTTGAGTAAGTGTTAGTATGTTAATCGGAGCAATTAATGTATTATGGATTAATTGTTGTTATGCTGATTGTGACATAGGTAAAGAAATTGTTGTGTACTGAAAATGTTGACCAATGACTATTCTCAGCATGCCTTGGTGAATGGAGAGGTGAACTCTGGTCCTGAGAGTAAAATTGATCCTAATGTATTTGATTTATATCCATGCCAAATTCAAATTTTTGATGATAACACAACAAAAAATCTGTAACTATAGCAGGTTTATGCTAATGGCCAATAGAGTCCATAGGCAATGCCTTATACATGGTGGAATCATAATGCTTGTCCTGGGTCATACTTATTAGGCACTACATGGAATAAATGTGTTTTTAAACCTTGTAATTCTGCTTTTAATAAATTGAGATAATTCTCAAAATGGGGGAATGTGGTAGCAGGATAACATGATTGTTATATTTATGCACCAAACTCCTTTCGGAGTTAACTGAGAGGAGTCTTTATGGAGCTTGGGCTGGCAACTGATTAAGTGATGGCTTGGTGATAAAAAAAACTACAGCTGGCATTCCAAAGATCAGATGTGGTGGGTGTCACCGAGATGGCCTGGAGGAACAAAACAAAGGCCTCACTAGTCCTAATTATCCTGGCATCTGGGAAACAGCACCAGAGGCCGGAGGATGACCGGAGGATAAACCCAAAGTGGCTTATGGTGCCCCCCAATCTATATGGGAGAGGTGGAACCAAGCATTATGGGTATCAGCTATATAAACTGTGCATTGTCTGTAAAGGGTAGGCTCTCGCCCCCACAGTCAAGACTTTTGTGTCGACGGTTTCATTATTGCAATAATTATTCGATATTGAATAAAGATGATTGTTTGAAGAAATTACAAAGTCTCTCTCACTCTCTACATAGAATATTCCACCATACAATACTGTCTGTTGGTGATTCAACAGCTAAAGGGGAAGTAATCAGGGAAATGATGAAGTCCAAGTGTGCCTAATGAGGTGCAGGTGTGCGAAATGATGGTTACTAGGTGTGCGTAATGATAGTTTGCCAGGACTGGTGGTTAGTAGCGCCAAAGCGGGAGTAGCCGTGATAGTACCCCCCACCGACGCGCGGATCCAGCCACAGGAGGACGGCCCCGAGGGCAAGGAGCGGGCCGGTCGGCGAAGGTGGAAATCTCGGATGATGTTGGGATCTAGAATGTCATCCACTGGAATCCAACAGCGCTCCTCTGGACCATACCCCTCCCAGTCCACCAGATACTAGAGCTGACCCCCATGACGTCGGAAGTCGAGGAGGGATCTGACGGGCTTCCCTCGATGTCCAGGGGAGGTGGAGGGGTGTCATGGGAGATGGCATAAGCCAGGGGACCAGAAACCACCATCCTGACAAGGGAAACATGAAGAGGATAAGATAAGGTAGTTCTAGTGGGGAGCTGTTATGGGTACGTTATTTCATTGATCCTCTGGAGGACTTTTTTTATTTTATTTTATTTTATTTATTTATTTTCGGGGGGTGGATCAGCTTAATATTGCGGAAAGAATGTTGTTTCCAATGTAATTGTCTGCATCATTTCCAATCCCCCATATTTTTTGGGGTAAATATATATATCCATTCATGTATGCATACATATACACATATATACATACACATACCTACATAGACATACATACTTTTTTTAAAGAGTATACCTTTATTATTATTACCTGCAAACCCTACCACCGATCCCCCAATTGGAGTAAACTGATAAACATTTCTGTTTTTACCTTCAATTTATACATCTTATACACATTTACAGACACAGTCTACTTTATAATAGTTCTCTCTTGTTTGTTCTTAGTCCTTCCTCTATTTCTGTTGTCCATCCAGTTTGATTTCCACTTGTAACTGTGCTATTTCACAATAGCTCCGCACCTATACACATTCCACAGATCCCGTATGCCCTACATTGTTTATCTTGTTATTAGTCCCACCCTTCAGCTCCACTCAACCTTTCCCATCTATCTTCCAACATCATCCATTTCGGATTTTTATTTGCCATATATTTTTCAGCTGTGCTGTGATGCTTCACAAAAGATTTGAATCTTCCTATTCTCATAGCTTCCACGGATTGTAAATTAAAAATAAACATTTTTGCTAAAATAATTATTATATTATTGATTGATTGACTATGGCTTTTCAAATCCCCCAGTATTGCTATCTGTAGCGTTAGTTCTACGCAAATGTTGCAATTCTTCAACCATTCCTGGACCTGTGACCAAAAACGAGCTACATGCGGACAATACCAAAATAAATGGTCTAATGACTCTGCCTCCTCACAGCAGAATCTACAGAGCTGAGAAGATTGTATCCCCCATATATATAACATTCTATTAGTTGCAAGAATTTTGTACARTAATTTATATTGAAAAATTCGAAGTTTTGAATCCGGCGTTGTTTTGCGTATCAATTCATAAACCATGTGCCATGGAATGGGTACATCGAAAATCTCTTCCCAACTATTTTGCAATTTATATGGCACAGCTGTAAGTTTTTTGGTCCTTAAATGAAATTGGTATATGTTTTTATTTATCACACTTTTCTTTAACCATTTATGTTCTTTAATATAAGGCCGACATACAAGTTCCTTACTTTTTTCCCCTTCTACTTGCCTCTTCCATTTTTGTGGTAATGCTGCAATTAATTGGTTGTAATTTTGGGTAGAGCAGACATTTCATATTTGTCGGTGTTAGCTGCATGTGTGACATACTCCACCAGTCCTATTTATGATATCATTCACAAAAATTATACCTTTTTAAACATTTCTTCGATAAATACAGTTTTTTTATCAATTACTATATTTGAATTTAACCACAAGATTTGTTGTACTATTTGTTCCGTCCTTTCAGGTGGATTAAACTGAAATTGCAACCAACTTTCTAAGGCTTGTTTAAAAAATAAAGATATTTTGGAGATTATTTCCTTTCAAGCAACCGAAAGTGAGCAGGTGTAATCTGAATAAAGGGAAAAAGGCCCTTCTTGAACATAGGATGAGACATTCGTACCAATCTACTAGAGAACCAGTTTGGATTTAAGTATAACTTTTGTATGACTGATGCCTTTAGTGAGAGGTCTAATGCTTTAATATTTAATAATTTCTGCCCTCCGAATTCATATTCGTTATATAAATAGGCCCTTTTAATTTTATCTGGCTTGCCGTTCCAAATAAAATTGAATATTTTTTGTTCATATAATTTAAAAAGCAGGTCACTAGGTGGAGGCAAAACCATAAGCAAATAGGTAAACTGTGATATGATTAAAGAGTTAATCAGGGTGATTTTCCCACAAATAGACAGGTATTTTCCTTTCCATGGTAGCAAGATCTTATCTATTTTGCTAACTTTCTATAAAAATTTATTGGAGTGAGATCATTTCTTTCTTTTGGGATTTGTATACCGAGTATGTCCACATCACCGTCAGACCATTTAATTGGTAAACTACATGGCAATGTAAAATGTGTATTTTTTAGTGATCCAATACGTAATATGGTACATTTATCATAATTTGGTTTTAATCCAGAGAGGATAGCAAATGTACTAGATCCTCTAAGAGGCCGTGGAGAGTTCTAGTTGTGTTTTAAAAGAAAACATGAATCATCAGCGTACAATGACACCTTAGTTTTAGGCCCTGGATTCTAATCCCTTAATATTAATGTTTGATCTAATTTAACAGCTAACATTTCGATGCAATAATAAATAGATATGCCGATAGTGGACAACCTTGGGTTTTACTCCTCTAGATAGTTTAAAACTTCTGAGATGTAGCCATTATTTACTATTTTACACCTAGGGTTACTATACATAATTTTTACCCATTTATAAGAGATTCCCAAAAATTGAAATATTCTAGGCATTTATATAAAACTCCAGTCGTACTTTATCAAAAGCCTTTTTCAAAATCAGCTATGAAAACCAGGCCTGGTGTCCCCGATATTTCATAGTGTTCTATTGTTTCCAGTACTTGCCTTATATTATCTCCAAGTATCGTCCATGTAAAAAACCTGTCTGATTAGGATGAAAAGTATCTGACAAAACTTTTTTTATTCTATGCGCCAAGCATTTTGCTAGGATTTTTGCATCACAACACTGAAGTGTAAGAGGTCTCCAATTTTTTAAATGGACTGGATCTTTATATATACCACTTGGGTCCTGTTTCAGTAATAATGATATCACACCTTCTTGTTGCGTGTCTGATAATCTATCATTTATATAGGAGTGGTTAAAACAAGCTAATAGTGGTCCTTTGAGTATATAAAAAAAATGTTTGTATACTTCCACTGGTATGCCATCCAGTCCTGGAGTTTTCCCATCCTTAAAGGCCCCAATTGCATCAAGTAGTTCCTCCTCTGTAATTAGGCCTCTGGAGGACTTTGCATGGCCCCACAAACCGGGGGCTCAGCTTCCGGCAGGTCATGCAGAGTGGGAGGTTCCTGGTGGAAGGCAGACGCGATCACCAGGATGAAACACGGGAGCCTCACTGCGGTGGCGGTCCGTCTGCACTTTCTGGTGGCGGACGGCGTGTTGGAGCCTCACCTGGGCAGTGTTCCAAACCTCCTCTGCAGGAGCTTCTGGCTCGGGGTCCACGGAGCCAGGGCCAACTGGTACCCCAGGAAGCACTGGAAGGGAGACAGCCCGGTGGAGGAGTGACGAAGTGAATTCTGGGTGTACTCCGCCCAGGGAAGGAACCGGGCCCACTTCCCCTGCCGGTCCTGGCACTGACTCCTAAACTCAGACACTCTGACCAGCTAGAGCGCAACCAAAAGCAGGCTTGGCGAATCATCCTTGGCACAGCATATCTCAGATACAAGGCTGCACTAAATTCATTATCACTACCCTCATTCCATGAGCAAAGAGAGAAATTGTGCCTGGACTTTTTCCTCTTTAAAAGACTAGCTAACTGCCGCCTTGTCCACAGCCCAAGACAGAGATACAAGCAGTCACCCATGCCTTCCTTCGGTCACCCCAACCCTAAATGTTTTTGTTTTTACATAAATCAGCCTGCTCTTGTCAATTGTTTTTGTATGCAAATGACTCTACTTGTGTCCCATAAGAAAAAAATACTCAGTGCAGTTGTCCAATATCAGCAAATAGATTTTTCGATAAATATTTCTCTGCATCTTGGAAAAACGCAATAGATCTTATTTGGTTCCAGAGCAAAGCTTGCAAGGTCCCCTGTTTTAGTATCAAAGTTGTCAACTCAGAAGTTACACCAAGTACATCAGTCAGCTACCTTGGGTGTGAATTGGATAGGTACCTGACTGGTAAGCTATGGCCCTGGAGGTTTTAACAAAGATAAAGCCAAAACATTTAATTCCTAGCTCGGATCTCAAAATGGCTTGATAGTGACACCATCTGGCAGGTAGGCTAGTTCAGTGTCACTTTGACTATGCGTGAACACCATGATTCACCAGCAGCCCCAAACATCTAAAGAATAAGCTACTGACCAGCCAATTAAACTTCCCCCATGTACTGGAGGTCAAACATTTTAAATCAGCTAGGTTGGCTTGTATTAATTAAACTTTGAGTTATTACTGACTTGGCCCCCAACTATTTTACTTTTATTAGTGACATTCAGCAGTACAATAACAGAGCTAGAGACTCTTATATTGGCCATTTTAAATGTAAGTGTGTATCTGGTAAGAACACCTTTCTATATCTATATACACACACATATACACTACCGTTCAAAGGTTTGGGGTCACTTAGAAATGTTTTTGAAAGAAAAGCACATCTGTCCATTAAAATAACATCAAATTGATCATAAATAGTGTAGACATTGTTAGTGTTGTACATGACTATTGTAGCTGGAAAGAGCTGATTTTTAATGGAATATCTACAGAGGCCCATTATCAGCAACCATCACTCCTGTGTTCCAATGGCACATTGTGTTAGCTAATCCAAGTTTATAATTTTAAAAGGCTAATTGGTCATTAGAAAACCCTTTTGCAATTATGTCAGCACAGCTGAAAACTGTTGTCCTGACTAAAGAAGCAATAAAACTGGCCTTCTTTAGACTAGTTGAGTATCTGGAGCATCAGCATTTGTGGGTCCGATTACAGGTTTAAAATGGCAAGAAACAAATAACTTTCTTCTGAAACTCATGTATAGTCTTGTTCTCAGAAATGAAGGCTATTCCATGCGAGAAAGTGCCATGAAACTGAAGATCTTGTACAACGCTGTGTACTACTCCCTTCACAGAGAAAACTGGCTCTAACCAGAATAGAAAGGAGTGGGAGGCCCCGGTGCACAACTGAGCAAGAGGACAAGTACATTAGAGTGTCTAGTTTGAGAAACAGACACCTCACAAGTCCTCAACTGGCAGCTTCATTAAATAGTACCCGCAAAACGGCAGTCTCAATGTCAACAATGAAGAGGCGACTCCGTGACGCTGGCAATTTCTCGCATGGAATAGCCTGTGTTCCGGTCGAATTGGACCGTTTACAAGTTTTCCCTCAGAAAAATGTAGTTCATTTAATCTGATTGTCATAAGGTTCCATGACTTTGTCCACACAGGGCATCTGAACACACAAAATACATTTAGATGACTTTCATAAAATGTTGGGTGTTTTATTTAATTTTTGTACACCAGCGATGTTCAAGGTCAAAAATAACCGGTCATTAGAAATGAATGGGTGAGATTACAATTATTGTATAAAATTAAGTTCAGGCACATGCCCATTCATCAGCTGGTACACGAAATCTAATATTAATGAAGATTCAAGGTTTTGCTTGCCTGAGGTAGAGTATCTCATGATAAGTTGAACACCACTCTATTTTCCAAGAGAGTTTTACAGTTGAAGTCGGAAGTTTACATACACTTAGGTTGGAGTCATCAAAACTCTTTTTTTCAACCACTCCACAAATTGTATGTGAACAAATTATAGTTTTGGCAAGTCGGTTAGGACATCTACTTTGTGCATGACACAAAAGAAATTCCAACAATTGTTTACAGATTATTTCACTGTATCACTATTCCAGTGGGTCGGAAGTTTACATACACTAAATTGAATGTGCCTTTAAACAGCTTGGAAAATTCCAGAAAATGGTGTCATGGCTTTAGACGCATTTGATAGGCTAATTGACATAATTTGAGTCAATTGGAGGTGTACCTGTGGATGTATTTCAAGGCCTACCTTCAAACTCAGTGCCTCTTTGCTTGACATTATGGGAAAATCTAAAGAAATCAGCCAAGACCCCAGAAAAGAAGTCCGGGTCATCCTTGGGAGCAATTTCCAAACGCCTGAAGGTAACACGTTTATCTGTGCAAACAATATTACGCAAGTATAAACACCACGCAGCCATCATACCGCTCAGGAAGGAGACGCATTCTGTCTCCTAGAGATGAACGTACTTTGGTGAGAAGAGTGCAAATCAATCCCAGAACAACAGCAAAGGACCTTGTGAAGATGCTGGAGGAAACAGGTACAAAAGTATCTATATCCACAGTAAAACGAGTCCTATAATCACATAACCTGAAAGGCCGCTCAGCAAGGATTAAGCCACTGCTCCAAAACCACCATAAATAAGCCAGACTACGGTTTGCAACTGCACATGGGGACAAAAATGGTGCTTTTTGGAGAAATGTCCTCTGGTCTGATGAAACAAAAATAGAACTGTTTGGCCATGACCATCGTTATGTTTGGAGGAAAAAGGGCGAGGCTTGCAAGCTGAAGAACACCATCCCAACCGTGAAGCACGGGGGTGGCAGCATCATGTTGTGGGGGTGCTTTGTTGCAGAAGGGACTGGTGCACTTCACAAAATAGATGGCATCACGAGGAAAAAAATGATGTGGATATATTGAAGCAACATCTCAAGACATCAGTCAGGAAGTTAAAGCTTGGTTGCAAATGGGTCTTCCAAATTAACAATGACCCCAAGCATACTTCCAAAGTTGTGGCAAAATGGCTTAAGGACAACAAAGTCAAGGTATTGGAGTGGCCATCACAAATCTCTGACCTCAATCCTATAGAAATTTGTGGGCAGAACTGAAAAAGCGTGTGCGGGCACGCTTGTGGAAGGCTACGCAAAACGTTTGACCCAAGTTAAATAATTTAAAGGCAATGCTACCAAATACTAATTGAGTGTATGTAAACTTCTGACCCACTGGGAATGTGATGAAATTAAAGCTGAAATCAATCACTCTATTATTCTGACATTTCACATTCTTACAATGAAGTGGTGATCCTATTTTTACTGGGATTAAATGTCAAGAATTGTGGAAAAACTGAGTTTAAATGTATTTGGCTAAGGTGTATGTAAACTTCCGACTTCAACTGTACGTATTACCTCAATTACCTCGACTAACCGGTGCCCCTGCACATTGACTCTGTACCGGAACCCCCTGTATATAGCCTCGCTACTGTTATATTGCTGTTGCGCAATAATTATTTGATATATATATACAGTGGGGAGAAGAAGTATTTGATACACTGCCAATTTTGCAGGTTTTCCTACTTACAAAGGTCTGTAATTTTTATCATAGGTACACTTCAACTGTGAGAGACGGAATCTAAAACAAAAATCCAGAAAATCACATTGTATGATTTTTCAGTAAATAATTTGCATGACATAAGTATTTGATACATCAGAAAAGCAGAATTTAATATTTGGTACAGAAACCTTTGTTTGCAATTACAGAGATCATACGTTTCCTGTAGTTCTTGACCAGGTTTGCACACACTGCAGCAGGGATTTTGGCCCACTCCTCCATACAGACCTTCTCCAGATCCTTCAGGTTCCTGGGCTGTCGCTGGGCAATACGGACTTTCAGCTCCCTCCAAAGATTTTCTATTGGGTTCGGGTCTGGAGACTGACTAGGCCACTCCAGGACCTTGAGATGCTTCTTACGGAGCCACTCCTTAGTTGCCCTGGCTGTGTGTTTCGGGTCGTTGTCATGCTGGAAGACCCAGCCACGACCCATCTTCAATGCTCTTATTGAGGGAAGGAGGTTGTTGGCCAAGATCTCGCAATACATGGCCCCATCCATCCTCCCCTCAATACGGTGCAGTCGTCCTGTCCCCTTTGCAGAAAAGCATCCCCAAAGAATGATGTTTCCACCTCCATGCTTCACGGTTGGGATGGTGTTCTTGGGGTTGTACTCATCCTTCTTCTTCCTCCAAACACAGCGAGTGGAGTTTAGACCAAAAAGCTCTATGTTTGTCTCATCAGACCACATGACCTTCTCCCATTCCTCCTCTGGATCATCCAGATGGTCATTGGCAAACTTCAGACGGGCCTGGACATGCGCTGGCTTGAGCAGGGGGACCTTGCGTGCGCTGCAGGATTTTAATCCATGACGGTGTAGTGTGTTACTAATGGTTTTCTTTGAGACTGTGGTCCCAGCTCTCTTCAGGTCATTGACCAGGTCCTGCCGTGTAGTTCTGGGCTGATCCCTCACCTTCCTCATGATCATTGATGCCCCACGAGGTGAGATCTTGCATGGAGCCCCAGACCGAGGGTGATTGACCGTCATCTTGAACTTCTTCCATTTTCTAATAATTGCGCCAACAGTTGTTGCCTTCTCACCAAGCTGCTTGCCTATTGTCCTGAAGCCCATCCCAGCCTTGTGCAGGTCTACAATTTGATCCCTGATGTCCTTACACAGCTCTCTGGTCTTGGCCATTGTGGAGAGGTTGGATTCTGTTTGATTGAGTGTGTAGACTGGTGTCTTTTATACAGGTAACGAGTTCAAACAGGTGCAGTTAATACAGGTAATGAGTGGAGAACAGGAGGGCTTCTTAAAGAAAACTAACAGGTCTGTGAGAGCCGGAATTCTTACTGGTTGGTAGGTGATCAAATACTTATGTCATGCAATAAAATGCAAATGAATTACTTTAAAAATCATACAATGTGATTTTCTGGATTTTTGTTTTAGATTCCGTCTCTCACAGTTGAAGTGTACCTATGATATAAAAAAATACAGTTCTCTACATGATTCGTAAGTAGGAAAACCTGCAAAATCGGCAGAGTATCAAATACTTGTTCTCCCCACTATATATATACATATATAAAAAATTTGATTTGATTTAGTCATGTTTTGAGGCTATACAGTGTTATGGGGTACAACAGTTGAACTAGGTTCATGAGGCATCTACAAGTTATATTCATCAAGAATCAATGAGTATATCATTAATTGAAAAGTCGATAAATGGATGTAGCAACTGCAGATTGTCCCTTCAAGACCCAGTTAAGACCCAGCTACAAAGTAGTAGGACTAGGAATCACCAAGATATTCCTTTGCACAACGTCACATTTGCAATTAGCCTGTCCAGCACGGTGTTAGAGCTAGCTAGGAAGACAATCCCTCCTCCGATTTATCGCATAAACGCGGGACGTTGAGCCCTGGTCGCCGAGCTCATAACTGCTGATTTAAGTCTCTGAATGTATCCTCGTGTCTCCTCCCTCCATCGAAAATGACTGGTCTCCATTGTTTTGATTGCTGCTAGAGGTAGTGCCTAGTATAACTGGTCCGTTAGTGTTGGTACTTAAACATTTTAATTAGGCCTAAATATTATTCCTAACATTTATTTGGGTACTTTGTATGGAAAACAATATTGCTGTATCGGCTACTTTTCATTACTCACTGCGTAGAGCTGGATGAAAAATACTTTTTGCTCAAGGAATATAATACATTTAGCTTGCTTTTCAGCCATTGAGAAAATACAGGCCTACCTTTTTTGTAATGTTACCATCGAAATCAATAATTCCATATTGGTCTTGATAAACCTGCAACACAGGCCAGTCCCTATGACAGGTAATACACAACATAGAACCCAGAACCCACAAATCCCACTTGCTCGCTTGAGGAAGGTAGTTTGACATAGTTTTTAGGGCTCTATCAAATCTGCGTTCCGGAGAACGTGGAAGGAAAAGGAATACAGATATTAAAACAGAATTCAACAACGTTAAAAAAGTTAATCATAAGACCTGAACAAAATGCATCAGTGATTCGTATTTTCCTGCAACTTTCTGAAACGGCACAGGAATGCCCCCATCTGTGTGTGTGTGTGTATGTCTATACTTTGTGTAGCCGTTAGCAATGACGCTAATGATAACCATCTCTGGTAGATATGGTAAGGCTTTCCCAAAAACCTTCTCAATTAAATGTTAAACTACAAAGTAGCCTACCTGGTAAAATTATATGATTATTTGCATCAATCCAGTGGCCATTTGTTTAGCAAACTTTGCGATCACGAGTGCTACAGAAACCTATGCTAACCAAACACGGTGTGTTGCTGTTGTGCACTTAATTTACACACAATCTTAATTTCTTTAAAATTCAGAGCTCAAAAGTAGTCTCCTGATGTGGTTTAAGCATTGTTGTGAACTTAGAACATCCAATTTGGTTTTCTTTCTATAAAGATTGAGAGCAAAAACCTAAAAAATAAATAAACTGCAACAAAACGAATTTGAGAAGTGATTTTATAGGGCCCTACATTTTGTAAATTTTTGGTGGTGGGCACCAATATTAATAATTTGATAGAAATTTAATATTTTGATAGCGATATGAGCAAGGCATGTCATGATATCGGTTTATTCTTCCTGTTAAGCTACACTGTTCCGCAAAACTGGGATACATGACCGATCCTGCTTGCACAAAACCCTCTCACAGACCTTGTCACAGGCTTAGCATACTTAATTGCCTGATGATGGGCCATCCACTGAGGATGGGCTTCCCATTGTAATCAAACTGGTTAGTTAGGTTCGAATTAAACCAGACTGACTCAACTTTGCATCCATTGAGCTATTTGGTACCATTTATACTTTCTAAACTAGAAAAGTTTTGGCACCATAGTCTGACCAAGGAATAAAGGGATACTTCGAACAACCAAAACGGATGGACAATGTTGACAGGAAGGTTGAAAGGCACCATCACATACAATGACGCTGCAAGGTACAAGTGGGAGGCTTGATCACATTGGATACTCTGACAAAAGGGGCAGTGAGTGCCAATGGTGTGGCACCCCATTATAATATAAATTAAGTGCAGATGTACATGGGACACACCGCTAATATGACATTCTACATTTAAGGCACCTGTTATGGCTTGTGAGTGCTAGGCTACTTTTAGAACTACTGGCTGAAATTATATAAATATCCCACTGCATTTATTTTAAATGAACGTAAAAGAACAACATACAAACGACAATACTAAACAAAATAAACAAGGTTTTTAACCAATGGTATTCCATGTTACATCCAGGTACATTTGTGATTCACAGGAAGAATAAAGCCATCTGGAAACAAATGAGCCACATCTACAAGATCAGAGAGAGCAGCTAATGAGTGAGTGTGACCCATAGAGATAGAGGACTATCATGGATATCACCCATTTTGGCAAAGACATTGCCAATGAGGGCTTCCACCATGCCGCCGCCATTTCAAAGCATTAAAAGTAGCCAACTGGATGGGGATTCCTATGGGTTGTAGCATCAATGGCACTGCCCATGCTGTCAAAGACACTATAATGTCAGAGATAAAGTTGAGTCCTCTCTCTCTCCCTTTGGTGTGACCCAATATCTGAAAACAAAAACACATACTAGCTATCCAAAGGAATGTGTGTTCCATCAATTACCCTTGACGGGGGSKKGGGGGGGGGGGGTGAACATGCGAAAGACAAGTCTAAGGTACGTGATTCAAACCCAACAGACATCTCTTCAGACAGGGTTCACTGGGAGTGGAAAATGGTGCAAATACTTCATTATTATTCAAGTTTTGGTTTTACAAAGGGAAAATATTAAAAACATTGTCACTTCCTCCTTTCTAAATAATGAGTAAATCGCTTATTCATGATTTAAGATTCCTTCATTGTTTGTCATCCCCTTTCAGAACAGAATGTCTTCGTTCTTTATAAGCGTCTCAACCACCTGTCTCTGGTAGCGGATGTCATTGAGCGCCGTCATCGCATCCAGGTCTGGGGCACGCATGAGGGTGGGCCCAAAAACAATGCCAAGGTTTTCTGCATTCATCAGGGTGTCTTTCTCATTTTGGGTTACCCTTTGAAGAGGAACAGGAAAGGGTCAGGGCAAAGAGAGAGAAAGCAACAACAACAACAAAAAACTTTAGGTGCCACTGACATGCTCATTCAAGGCCAAATTAGTTTTCTACCATAAAACAAATTATTGGCTACTGTTAACATATAATGCCTAGTAAAAAATATTAACTCTACAATTAATAATGATTAAAAAAAGGCCTGTCTTGATTGCATAAGTATTTGTCCTAAGATTTTCCTTAAGTCACACAATAAGCTGCTTCACAAGTATTTACACATTTTAACACTAGAACCGCCATTGGCCAACGGGCATTTGATTTTGTAATTAAAATAAGGCAGCGGCTGCGGATCCCACCCTCATGGATCCCTTTCCCCCAGAACTGAAGATTCGAATCACGTTGTGCATGTGATTCTTTGGCAAGCGCTGCTGAGTTTTGGCCGCATGAGAAAAATGTGACCATTCGCACAATCATCCGAAAAATCTCATATGAAATTAGGTGATGTAATTTGACTTACAGTATGTTATACTATGCTATTATATTCGGTTATGTTATATAGAATACTATCATTATGTGATCTTGTAGACATTGATTCAGCTTTGATCTAACTTTATTAAACAAGCATCATTCGCCAGGGTAGCATGTTCTCTGGGCAGCTCAACGAGTAGAGCAGAGACTGTGCAAAGTAGAGAACCCAGCACCTGAGCAGAAGCTTCGGACCTTTAGCTTGTCGGGAAGAGGGGTCCGGAGAAGACGGGACTGCAGCCACTCCTTTAAAATAAATCTGCAACATCGTCCTCCTTCCCTGACTTTTCTTAAGTATTTGTATTTTACAATCCTCTAAAAAGACAAAACAAAATCGTTTTCAGGCCGTTTGCCTGTTTTTTGACACCTAATTGCCAAGACAAACGGCATTGGTACCAACAGCTGATGTGTCTTTCCTCACTTCATGATTGAATTTGAATTAACTGAGTAATGATCATGACGATGGTGAAGGGGGTGATTGAATTTACAATGTACAACGCTTAGTTCACAATGGCAAGAAAAACAAAGTGAATTGATGCGCACACTGTATCGGAGATGGATTAGAATTTGGAACATCTCACTAGTTATTCATATGGAAATTTGTTATTTTTTTATTGTTTTATATTGCATTATATTATTATAAATACTATAACAGAATAAATAAATTGACATGGCAGGAATCAACTATTGATTTGATTGATTGTGCGATAAAGATGCTGTTAGATTCCACTGGAACAGGCAAAATACGTGCATGCCAGGGACTCCGTTAGGAAAATGTGGCGCCGCACATTTGACCGGCAGCATTTTCATTTAAATTACATTTGAGAAATGTACCAGACCCATAAGTTTGGGGAAGCAAATTTTCACCATAAAAATGCACCTTTATAATATAAAATACCATTCATCATCACATTTGAAGACTGATGTAAGATCACATTACAAATAGTAGGCTATGACTCAATCACTGTTTGCAAATAAAATACCAATCAACGCATGGCTGAGCGAGTATAGTGTAGAGGCCTGGGCTATGTCAGATACATTTCTCCTTTCTTTGCACATGAAAAACACATTTCATGCAATTCTACTACACTTTATATGACTGAAGACATTAGCAGAATCTTTTTTAATAAGACAAATTACAGGGTAGCCTACTCTGCTGAAACTGACAATTAATAAAAACAATGTTGTCCATATAATAGGCCTACGACAAGGGGAGACACAAATACGACGTCCATCTAAACTGGAGGAGGAAATTATTGTCCAAAAACAAACTTAAGTGGGACTGACCCAACAATGATAGTGTGAATATGCGCTGTGCGTAAGGTAGGCTATAGGACTACTGTTATTCGATCAATTAAGATGAACATTTTGATATCTAAAAGACAGATTAGTCTTTTCATTGTCTTCTCTTTACAGCAATAGCCATTTGCTTTCCAAACTATGTTTTCCTGCGATTGAATTTAGAAATATTGTAATATGCCTGGGCTGGGCCTCTACTTTTCAGTGACAGTCGTAAATCAACAATCTATTTGGTATTTGCAGCGCTCGCTGCCTTTCCTTCCGACTGAAACTAATGATTCTCTGTGGCCAAATCATGCTTTAGTAGTCTATTTTGAATTATTTTACTTATTTCTGTATAGACAGGAGTAGGCTAATTCGGCTATATACATTTTTGCAATTTAATTACATTTACTTGGGGAAATCTACTATACCCATAGTAGAAAAAAAGTTTAACTATTCTATTGGTCAGCTTGTCGAGAAATAAATAGCCCAGACGCAGTTGTGGGAGGATAGATACCACATTCATAAAAATCAGTAGGCCTACGTGACATACATTTTCTTTTTAAAAGCAATGAATCTGATACAACAGATCAAGACCGTTTAGCTTAAAATGTTGATAAACTATTATTTCTTAACATTATTAGCGCAGCAATATGCACAAGCCAGTAGGCTACACGCAAATTTGCATTTGGCTACCGGACAATGAAAGAAAGTTGAAATAAAAATAGAATATGAGAAATAAGCTACTAGTTTCAATGTCTTATTAAAATAATTGATATGATATGGTGACATTTTGCCTTGACTACGTTGAAACATGGTAAAACATGCCTTATACTATGTAGTAAAATGCTCAGGTTTCAAACAATTAAGTAGCTATAGTATATGTTTTAAAAACGCATACTGCCTCCAGCTCATTGCAAAGTGGTGTGAGAATTACAAATAGCCATTTTTAATTGTGGACAAAAAACTATTTTTAACATTCTAATGGCTGTCAAAGGTGCTTCCACCAACTATTGTTCAGGTGCGCAAATATTTATGCAATCAAGACATCTCCAGATTTTTTTGTTATTGTTAAAACTTCTTAGGGATAGCCCCCCTTTTTTTCCAATTTTCGCCTAAAATGACATACCCAAATCTTACTGCCTGTAGCTCAGGCCCTGAAGCAAGGATATGTTAGGGGCTCTCAAACAATAACATGGCATTTTTTCGCAGTAATAGCTACTGTAAATTGACAGTGCAGTTATATTAACAAGAATTTAAGCTTTCAGCCGATATAAGACACATACGTACCGACATTTGTTGTTTCTCTAAAATCTGCGATCGTGACACAAGGCTCTGCATGATTTACAACTGTCCCGTTGACGGGACGCTGATTAAATAGACTGTACAATCTAATCATTGTCTCTACTCAATGACTAGGCCTGTTCTACCATAATATACTACAATATCTGGTCTCACCTCTTTAAGTGGGCCATGAGATAACACAGTGTTTCACAGTGTGCAGGTGGCAGCAGCTTCAGAGCTTCATGATGGGCCTCTAACCGCTTGTCTGGATCTGTAATCTCTAGAACCAGACAAAACGGACACACAGTCAGCCTCTGCAGGATAGGAACCATAACACACACCCAATAAAAATAAAAATATTMATTAAACGGGCTAAGTTTAGGACTAACTTGCTGCCTCCATGAACCTTGGGTAGGCGTCATACGTGATAAGAGGAATAGGTAAATCCCTGAAGTACAGTTTCAGTGCGCCAGTGATTATATTGATGTCTTCATACACATTCACAGAAATGTCCGCCTTTTCACCATCTATTGGGAGACAGAGGGAGAATTTTTTAACTTAACTATAGATGGGGCAGTTAATTAAAAGATGCCACAACGGTTGCATGCATCCAAAAGGAGAACTTAGAATTACATTGTTTTGTGGCTATGCAGCCGGTCTATAGATTATAAACTCAGTTGGCACTCGATTGGTGTTACTTGATAACTGCCATTAACAATTAAATCAGTTTTTGTCCAACCTAGTCCCCGCAATCTTGCAGCAATATCAACAATAGTCCTTGAAAAATGCTGTCCATGCCCTAAGTCCAATTGATACCCACTGACTGCCCCACCCAGAAAGCAGGTGACTGAATGCAATACAGTGGCAAAGGAAAAAGGGCCCTGCCTCTGTCAAAAGCCAGCTTCACATCTTCAATCAGATCACTGAAGCCTGAGATTCTGTACAGGCCCTCAGACTGAACACCTACAGTTAGAGAAGGACGGGAGAGAAAGACAATGACAAATTAAACAGCTTTACATTTATCAAACTAACACCAGTGCAAATTCATACCTCTCCATTACTTGTCAGGAAATTCGAGTAACATGAACATTGTTACTGGAGGATGTCTGAAACCATAACAACCGTATAGCAAAAAAAACATCACAAGTGGGTCATTTTCTACTGCTCACCTCTAGACTCAATCTCTTGTATGCACATGTCCACCACCATGGGTCGCTTGGAATTGTGGGTTTTAACCAGGGTCGTAAGGTCACAACTGTATACTTTCTTGACATGCTTGAGGTCAGGCTTACAGTCGTTTGGCACCATTTTGGAACACTGTTTGTGGACATTCAATCCGCAATCTGGGCAGAAAAAGAGATGAGCAATAATGCTGTATCATTTAATTGAACCTTTATTTTGGCAGGGTAAGTCCTGCATGGTAGTATCATTATCACAATTTAAAATGGCAGGCAGCACTAAAAACTATTATTCTGTTACAACGCATAAAAGCATCCTCAATGTTATGTCAATCTGATTGCTTTTCCAATTGGAGATTAATTGTGTATGTTTTATTTAACCTTTATTTAGTCAGGGGGTTCCATTGAGACCAGCCTTGTTTGCAAGGGAGCCCTGTATTACAAGAGCAAAAAGCAATTACACATTAGTTAGACAAATACTTAAATCAATAAAAAATACAATAGTAAGAACCCACTCTATCATGCACATAATTTCTTAAGGTCTGCAGTGGCGATCTCTGATAAATTTGCCCTTAAAGTGGCATTGAAAACTAGAGCAAATCAATTGTATTAGTCACATGCGCTGAACACAACATGCTTACTTACAAGCCCCTAACCAACAATGCAGTTTTAAAAAATATGGATAAGAATAAGAAATAAAAGTAAGAAGTAATTAAAGAGCAGCAGTAAAATAACAATAGCGAGACTATATACAGGGGGTACCGGTACAGAGTCAATGTGCGAGGGCACCGGTTAGTTGAGGTAATAAATACATGTAGGTAGAGGTACTAAAGTGACTATGCATAGATGATAACAAAAAGAGTACCGTAATTTCCGGACTATAAGCCGCTACTTTTTCCCCACGCTTTGAACCTCGCGGTACTTAACAATGACGCGGCTAATTTATGGATTTTTCCCGCTTTCACAAGATTCATGCCGCAAAAAAACTGAGCACCGTCACATAATGTGACGTAAATCGAGCGCGCTCAAACTTCCCATCATTCTGATTACGGTAGTCATTTTGTCACCCTCATCATGGCAAAGACACGGAGAAATGCATATGATGCAGCTTTCAATTTGAAGGCGATCGATCTGGCTGTTGGAAAAGGAAATAGAGCTGCTGCACGGGAGCTTGGCCTTAATGAGTCGATGATAAGACGTTGGAAACAGCAGCGTGAGAAACTGACTCAGTGCAAAAAGACAACAAAAGCTTTCAGAGGAAAGAAAAGCAGATGGCCCGAACTAGAAAATGAGGCTTGGATGACAAGTGGGGAGAAATCCTTCACTAAAACAGGCCGCATGCGAAGAGCAACTTATGGTCAAGTCTGCCAGTGGGTCCTGACAGCGTGGAGCATTGTCAAAAAATCCACTATCATCAACGGGTTTCGAAAGGCTGGACTGCTGCGTATTGAAGAGGGCAGCATGAGCTCAGCGGGGAATTTGCCTCCGGATGAAAGTGACGAGAGCGACAATGAAAACGATCCAACATCGGATGAAGCAATTCTGAGGCTATTCAACTCCGACACCGAAGGAGATGACTTCAGTGGTTTCAGTGCACAGGAGGAAGATAGTGACCAATGACTTTCTTGGTAGGCTACTGTTTACTGCTATTTTTTTTTTTTATTGTTACAAGCCGTGTTTCGTTAAAGCCTATATATTTTGTTACAAGCCGTGTTTCGTTTAAAAGCCTATTTATTTTTGTTACAAGCCGTGTTTCGTTTAAAGGCCTATTTATTTTTGTTACAAGCCGTGTTTTGTTAAAGAGCCCTATTTAATTTTTGTTAGCAAGCCGTGTTTCCTTTAAAGGCTGTGTAAAGTTCATTTGTTTCAATGTACCGGTAGGCACCTGCGGCTTATAGACATGTGCGGCTTATTTATGTACAAAATACATATTTTCTTTAAATTCAGTGGGTGCGGCTTATATTCAGGTGCGCTTAATAGTCCAGACATTACGGTAGCAGCGGTGTAAAAGAGGTTGAGAGGGGGGGATGGGCAATGCAAATAGTCTGGGTAGCCATTTGATTAGATGTTCAGCAGTCTTATGGCTTGGGGGTAGAAGCTGTTTAGAAGCCTCTTGGACCTAGACTTGGCACTCCAGTACCGCTTGCGTGCGGTAGCAGAGAGAACAGGGTGGCTGGAGTCTGACAATTTTTAGGGCCTTCCTCCGACACTGCCTGGTAGAGGTCCTGGATGGCAGGAAGCTTGGCCCCAGTGATGTACTGGGCCTCGGGTCAGATGCCGAGCAGTTGCCATACCAGGCRGTGATGTAACCGGGTCAGGATGCTTTCGATGGTGCAGCTGTAGAACTTTTTGAGAATCTGGGGACCTATGCCAAATACTTTCAGTCTCCTGATGGGAAAAGCTGTCGTGCACACTTCACAACTGTCTTGGTGTGTTTGGACCATGATAGTTCATTGGGGATGTGGACACCAAGGAACTTGAAACTCTCGACCCACTCCAGTACTCGTCGATGTTCATAGGGGCCTGTTCGGCCCACCTTTTCCTGTAGTCCATGATCAGATCCTTTGTCTCGCTCATATTAAGGGAGAGGTTGTTGTCCTGGCACCACACGGCCAGGTCTCTGACCTCCTCCCTATAGGCGGTCTCATCGTTATTGGTAATCAGGCCTACCACTGTTGTCATCAACAAAATTAAATGGTGTTGGAGTCGTGTTTGGCCACGCAGTCGTGGGTGAACAGGGAGTACAGGAGGGGACTAAGCACGCACCCAAGGGGCCCCTGTGTTGAGGATCAGCGTGGCAGACGTGTTGTTGCCTACCCTTACCCTTATGTAAACGTCCGTTTTTTGATTTAATACATTTGCAAACATTTCTAATAACCAGTTTTTGCTTTGCCATTATGGGGTAAACAATTTAATAAATTTTAGAATAAGGCTGTAACGTAACAAAATGAGGAAAAGGTCAAGGGGTCTGAATACTTTCCGAAACCAATGTAGGTTTTCAAATGTTTTCCCTAAAATAAAGGTTAAATTAAAAAAATATAATAACGGCAGTCAAGCATCCAAGCTAACTGGCTAACATTGACTAGCTTGCTAGCTACTTTAAAGACAAAAATGAGAGAACAGCTTACTCTGACTAATTTTACTCACCTTTGCTGAGCTGGTTAGACTATTTTCATGTTATTAAGAGGGTTAGTGATTGTAACTTACTGGCAACATTTCAATTCGTTGTTTTAGCCGATGTTAACTGGCACCTGTCATTTCAACAGGCACAACTTGTCGTTCGTAAATTCATCAATTATTCTGTGCTCCGACACTCTCAAACCAGAGTGCTCTGAACTCTAATAGATTACCAGATTGAATTTACGAACGCCCTGTAGACACTGGTATGGCACTGTATATGACATCTCCTCGAAACCTGGTTCAAACTAGCTGTGTGTTAAAAGACAAAACACAAAGCAGAGACCACAGTTTGCTTCCCACCCTCCCTTTACCTGCACATTTAACTCCCTGAGCGATGAGGCCCCACATGAAGTTGGCACAATATTCACACCAGTGGGGTCCCCGGAAGGTGTGCACCTGCAGGGGAGAGGAAGAGAGGACGGAAAACATGGTCACTTTTTTACTGGATGGAAGGATAGATGGACATACTAGGCTTTCCCCTGGCTCTCCACAGCCTGCGGGACACTGAAGGACCAATTGGGAATTATCCCTGTGAGAGAGATAAGCAGCGCTAGAAAGCAGACTGGCAGGCCTTATAATGTGGGTTGGAAAGTGTGTGTGTGTGTGGTGTGTGTGTGTGTGGTGTGTGTGTGTGGTTGTGGTGTGTGTGTGTGTGTGTGTGTGTGTGTGTGTACCATGGTTGACAATGCCAGGGTTATCACATATCTAAAAGGGACTACATCAAACAAATGCCTAGTTCTGCCAGGTAATGGCTAGACCAATCATAAATGCTCAACATTTATCTGGACTCAGACCCCTTGTTTTAGATTGCTATTTTGGGTATGGGAACGTGGAGGATAGGCATCTTGTGCAAATGACAAGACAAACAACAAATGAGAAAACCAAATGACTGGTGTTATAGTGGTCTTGGTATTTAAAAAAATCTCACAAAACAAAATGTATTATTTTCACATGCTCTAGTAAAATTATATCTGGCTGAGATTATTTTAGGAGAAGATGGTTGCTGTGTTTGACTGGTAAGAGGCGTGGTTAGCAAGATGCGGCTGGATTCTGTGAGGGTCCCCAAGCGTCTGGCTGGGCAGAATGGGATTAAGGGCTGTGTTGTGTTCTGTCAGGTTGTGTCTCCCTCTCCCAGTTTATATGAGCTACTAACGACAGGTCCGGTAGCCAGTCAGACTACACTATCAGTTGCTGAGGACTACTACAATCCCTCCTCCTTCATGACAACTCAAAATGCTGCTCACTAGTCAGAAGCCGATCAGAATTTAGATTTAATCAAAGAGGCAATTCTCTCCCCCGTCATTCCAAAAATGTAAAATATGCCAATCAAACAACCTCAAATGTGATATAACCACCATAAAGGCAGTGAAAAAGAAAGAGCAGAAGAGGAAAAGTAAGAAGCGCTGAGCAGGCAGGTTCAGGTCTTACCTTGAAATTGTGGACTTTCTCATACTTGGTCGCGTGGTCGTTGTCCTTCAGGGTGGCTCGACGGACCAGTGAGGTGAGCTGTGAATAGGCAAACAGTTTGAGAGGTTGCCAGAAGGTGGCACGGGGCTTCTGGGTCCCTGACCCCATCCTCACACCCAGGGCTGTGGCCATAATGTCTTTCTGCGCCCCCTCCTTCTTAGCCTCTTGTACCAGAGACTTCTTCCCCCTCCCTGACTATGTACAACTCCCTGGATGGCATGATGGGTGGGTAATAAAAGGGAAATTCCCCCAATTTTCTCAGAACAGCTGATGTGATGCCTATGTGGAGGACTGACAGAGCTGGAGAGCGACCTCAGAGGTCAACTCGGAGCAGCTCAGAGCAAGCCTGTACTCAGCACTGCTGCTTGCATCGTTAAAATCAACGCATCAAGTAAACCAAAACAAGCCAACGAAAGCAACGAACCGCCCTTGCTGTCTCTGCCAGGCCGGTTCCCCTCTCTCCACTGGGATTCTCTGCCTCTAACCCTGTTACAGGGGCTGAGTCACTGGCTTGCTGGTGCTCTTTCATGCCGTCCCTAGGAGGGGTGCGTCACTTGAGTGGGTTGAGTTACTGACGTGATCTTCCTGTCTGGGTTGGCGCCCCCCCTAGGTTTGTGCTGTGGTGGAGACCTTTGTGGGCTATACTCGGCCTTGTCTCAGGATTGTAAGTTGGTGGTTGAGGATTCCTCTAGTGGTGCGGGGGCTGTGCTTTGGCAAAGTGGGTGGGGTTTATCCTTCCTATTTGGCCTGTCCGGGGGTTTCTTCGGATGGGGCCACAGTGTCTCCTGACCGCTCCTGTCTCAGCCTCCAGTATTTATGCTGCAGTAGTTTGTGTCGGGGGCTAGGGTCAGTTGGTTACCTGGAGTACTTCTCCTGTCTTATCCAGTGTCCTGTGTGAATTTAAGTATGCTCTCTCTAATTCTCTCGTTCTCTCTTTCTCTCTGAGAACTGAGCCCTAGGACCATACGTCAGGACTACCGGGCATGATGACACCTTGCTGTCCCAGTCCGCCTGCCTTGCTGCTATTCCAGTTTCAACTGTTCTGCCTGCGGTTACGGAACCCCTACCTGTCCCAGACCTGCTGTTTTCAACTCTTAATGATCGGCTATGAAAAGCCAACTGAGATTTATTCCTGATTATTATTTGACCATGCTTGTCATTTATGAACATTTTGAAAATCTTGGCTCTCTCTAATTTTCTCCTTCTCTCTTTCTTTCTCTCGGAGGACCTGAGCCCTAGGACCATACGTCGGGACTACCGGCCGTGGTGACTCCTTGCTGTCCAGTCCGCTGGCTTGCTGCTATTCCAGTTTCAACTGTTCTGCCTGCGTTATGGAACCTACCTGTCCCAGACCTGCTGTTTTCAACTCTTAATGATCGGCTATGAAAGCCACACAGATTTATTCTGATTATTTATTTGACCATGCTTGTCATTTATGGAAATTTTGAAAATCTTGGTCTCTCTAATTTTCTCCTTCTCTCTTTCTTTCTCTCGGAGGACCTGGGCCCTAGGACCATGCGTCGGGACTGCTGCCCGTGGTGACTCCTTGCTGTCCCCAGTCCGCCTGGCCTTGCTGCTATTCCAGTTTCAGCTGTTCTGCCTGCGGTTATGGAACCGCCACCTGTCCCAGACCTGTTGTTTTTCAACTCTTGATGATCGGCTATGAAAGCCAACTGAAAATTATTCATGATTATTATTTGACCATGCTGTCACTTATGAACATTTTTGAATCTTTGGCATAGTTCTGTTATAATCTCCACCCGCATCAGCCAGAAGAGGACTGGCCACCCCTCATAGCCTGGTTCCTCTCTAGGTTTCTTCCTAGGTTTTGGCCTTTCTAGGGAGTTTTTCCTAGCCACCGTGCTTCTACACCTGCATTACTAGCTGTTTGGGGTTTTAGGCTGGGTGTCTGTACAGCACTTCGAGATATTAGCTGATGTACGAAGGGCTATATAAAATAAAATTGATTGAAATTGATTGAAAGCAGTAGGTAAAATCCACTAAGAATCCAAAGATCTGAAAGGAAAAAAAAGAAGAAAAAAAAAGTAGTTTGAGTATTCCTTTAAAATTACAGTGCCACAGAATTGTGTCCTTAATCCTGTGCTGATCAGGGTGTCTAAACGAGATTCCTCCTCAAAAGATCCGGCTTGACTGTGTGCATCGATGCAGATGAGGTGGGTGGCTGATTTTATCCTCTCCATGTCGCGCTGATACTGTCACTGGTGCACAGACAAAACCCAGAGTGAATACAGCCATTGGGCGGGGGGGGAGGAAGCGAGAGAGAGAGAGCGAGTGAGTGAGAGCAGGTGGAGCATTGGGTAGTCACTGCTGGATCTAAATGCCACATTGAGAATAAGCCAATCAGAGAAAAGAACAGGCTCGGCTTTATCACCAGTGCTATAGTATATTCCTATTACCCCACAGGCAGAGGGAGAGAGAGCTCAATCCTACAATACAGCTCAATGTCACTGTAGCTCCAGGGTTGAGACTGAGCATTAATCTGAAAGCTACAAAAACACTACATCTACCACATACAGAAGAAAATAATTCCCCAAATTTTAGGATATGGTGCAATTGATTGAACTTTCAGACAACTTAGTCCAACATGGTTGTAACTTCCAGAGAAAAAAATCAATATAGGATCTGCATGTATTCAAAACAGCTATTTACAACAACAAAAAATTACGCATTACTTGTTATATACAGTGCATTCAGAAAGTATTCAGACCCTTCGACTTTTTCCACATTTTGTTACTGTTACGTTCCCCAGTTTCTGTGTTGTAGCTTTTGTATTTGAGTGTGTGTTTCAGGACATTGCTTCCTGAGTTCTCCCCAACCAGCTGATTGGTCGACCCCAGGCTAATTGATGATTGGAGCTGACCCCGCCCCCTCGTCAAGAAGCAGCTGACTCTAATCAGCTAATAGCCACCTGAAGATATAAAAGCCAGTGTTCTGTTTAAGAGAAAGAGAAATCATTAGAGAGAGAGAGAGATCAGAGATTAGAGAGAGAGAGAGAGAGAGAGAGAGAGAGAGAGAGAGAGAGATCATTGTAGGCTAGAGATTGAATATTTTGGAGAGATGATGAGAAAAGATTAGAGAGAGAGAAAGATTAGAGAGAAGATTGAATATTTTGGAGAGATCATTAGAGAGGATAGGCAGGGTGAGATCATTGAAGGCTGAGGAATGCAGAGAGTTTGATTGTGAGAGATATTTGCTGAGAGAGGAGGCTGATGGCTTTGGAGTAATTTACTGTGTTCGTTGTTGCTGGGAGTGGTTGGTATATTCTGTGAGTTTGTTGCTCAGTCAGACAGAGCCTCATTGATGTCCTGTGTTTCTGAGTGTTTGTGAAATTGTTAATAATTATTCTGTTTCATTTGTTCCCAGGGGGGAAGGGGAAGGCACTTAGGGAGTGCTTAGGCAAGAGGCCCGCGGGCATACATATACCCGTAGTATATTCATTGTCTAGGCACACTAGGTAAGACCTGGGCGGACCACCCCCTGTATTTTGGTTAGGGCACCAGGTGGTGCTAAGTTAGGTAGTTAAGTGGGTAGGCAGGTTAGATAGGAGAGGGGGAGCTTTGATATTTACTTTCTTTCCTTTGGTTCCGTCCAGCCCCTTTTCCCCATATTACCGTGTAGGAAATCAATCCTAGTAAACGGTAAATTCTGCCTTTGTCGTCCTTTCTCGCACCTACAGTCCATACCTCTTGCACTTCACAGAGAGTTGAGTTGTAGCAGGGAGTTGCGTTCCCTCTTCTCAGAGAAGATGCGTAACAGTTACGTTACAACCTTATTATAAAATTGATTCAATCGTTTTTTCCCCCTCATCAATCTACACACAATACCACAGCAAAAACAGGTTAAGACATTTTTGCAAATGCATAAAATAAAATAAAAATTAACATTTACATTAGTATTCAGACACTTTACTTTGTTGAAGCACCTTTGGCAGTGATTACAGCCTTGAGTCTTCTTGGGTGTGATGCTACAAGCTTGGCACACCTGTATTTGTGGAGTTACTCCCAAAGATTTCTCCCTCTCCCACTCACCTTTTATCCTTACTTCTAAATTTGCCCGATTGCATCTTCCCCTCACACTCTCTGCATCTCCCTCTCCCACCACCATCTTCAACCCTCTGTGTGTGTAGCACTCTCTTGGTGGTGAGGTCCAAAAGTATTTGGACAGTGACATTTTTGTTGTTTTGGCTCTGTACTCCAGCACTTTTGATTTAAAATGATACAATGAAATATAAATTACAGCACTTTTGGTACATAGCCCATTATAGGCAACCAAACGTATTTGGACAAATTCACTTAGAGTAGTCAAAAACTTCATATTTGGTCCCATAATTCCTAGCATGCAATGACTATAACAGGCTTGTGACATTACAAACTTGTTGGATGCATTTGCAGTTTGTTTTGGTTGTTTTTTCGGGTTATTTTGTGTCCAATAGAAATTAATGGTAAATTATGTACTGTGTCATTTGAGTCACTTTTATTGTAAATAAGAATAGAATATGTTTCTGAACACTTATGCATTAATGTGGATGCTACCATGATTACGGATCATCTGGAATGAATTGTGAAAAATTACGATTGAGAAAGTTCGAGGCATAAATATCATACCCCCAAGAAATGCCATTACCAACAACAGGAGAGGTTTGCATTTTTAGGGGGGAATGATATTTTTGCCTCCAACTTGCTCACTCATCAATATTCAAGATTCATTCAGGATTATCTGTAATCTACATTAACGCAGAAGTGTTCAGAAACATTATTTTCTTATTTACAATAAAAGTGACTCCAAAATGACAATACATTATAGACCATTCATTGGGAACAAAACCTGAAACAAGCAAAACAAATCTGCAAATGCATCCAACAAGAGTCACAAGACTGATTGTGTGCTAGGAATATGGGACCAAACACTAAACTTTTGAATACTTTCATACACAAGTGAATTTGTCCAAATACTTTTTGTTCCCTAAAATGGGGAAGGTGGGGAGGGGGGGCACATACAAAAAGTGGATGAAAATATGATATGGATGAAAATACCATCAAATTCAAGTTGACAGTCTGGACTTTAACCCCTGTCATTGTATAATAATAAAAAAATCCAAAGAGCTGGCGTACAGAGCCAAAATCACCAAAAAGGTCTGTGTCTAAATAGTCCCGTGTGGCTCAGTTGGTAGAGCATGGCGCTTGCAACGCCAGGGTTGTGGGTTCATTCCCCACGGGGGGACCAGGATGAATATGTATGAACTTTCCAATTTGTAAGTCGCTCTGGATAAGAGCGTCTGCTAAATGACTTAAATGTAATGTAAATGTAAATACATTGACCTCACTCTATAGAAAGCACTGACAGCCCAAGTCTCCCAGGTTACAGATTCTATAAAACAATCATGATTAGACTGTCTTCCCTGTAGGGGAAAGGCAGAAAGGAAATTGAGTGATCTTGATCATGTCCTCTGTATACATAGCCTGTTAAAGCTACCATGGGACAAACAGAAAAAGACTGCCAAGATTGATCGTGTATCAGAAAAGAGGCCACTAGTACACACCATAACAACTCAAGGAGTGAGTTTAGTGTTGTATTATTCTCAATAAAATCACCTTTAATTCGGTCCTCCCAAGTGGCGCTTCATTCCCAGGCTGTGCCACAACAGTCCCATAGGACTGCGCACAATTGGCCCAGCACCGTCCGGTGGGACTTTACTTGGCTCATCGTGCTCTAGCGACTCCTTGGTGCGGATGGCTTCCAAGTTAAGCTGGCGGGTGTCGGGTCATGTAAGCTGGCGGGTCATGTTTCGGAGGACGCATGACTCCACCTTATCAGTCTGTATTGAGGTACTGTTAGCTGGGTTGATTATGTCCAGGTTCTTCAAAAAGAGCCTGCATTGTGATGATTATAGGCATTTAATTACATAGAGAGTGAACAGTGGGAGGAGGGAGAAGAAGGCTGGGGGAGGTCAGCGAGTGAATGACCATTAGATAACTTCAGCGGTGTAAAACAAAACAAAAAAGTATTGCATACATCCATTTGAGGCTGAATCATGAGATGGGGCATCTATATGCAGACCACGACAGTCCAACAGTAGACACTAGGGCAGTCTCCCCTCCACAGCATGCTGCATTTAAACGCCATGCTCGTGATCCAGTTGAAATTCATCACCAAAGCGGGAACAGAAAAGCTAAACATTTCGTTTTTTGGGATGGATTGCTCAATTCTGAGGACGCCCTGTATTAGTTTAGTCTCAATATATACTCAGATTATAGCTAAAGGAGTCCAGACCTGTGGTGACAACAAAGCACCTCGCTCCTGTAAGTCACAGCATTTTCGCTTGGTCTGCAAACCCTATCACCCCCACATAAGGGGTAAAGAATAAAATGACCAATACATTACCAGGGGCTCCTCTACCCTGACCACACAGTCTTGACAGTGATACATGAGGTGCTCTCACAGCACATACTGTCATTAGTCATAAGTCACAAAGGAGGACACCTTGCATGATGCTGGTACACACACTTCACACACCACCAAAAACAACCAAATAACATGACCCCCTAAATCCCAAGCCAAATTCTAATCTAATTGATTAAAATGAGGGAACATTGCCGGACAAGGCGGTGATGCAGCCTGACATAATGCTCTCAATGCTGCCTCTCCAGAAGTTTGTTAGGGTCTTGGGGGCCATGCAGATTTTCTTCAGCTAYCTGAGGTTTTAGAGGTGCTGTTGCACCTTATTCACCACAATGTTGGTGTGGCGAGACAATTTCAGGTCCTCTATGATGTGCACGCCAATTAACTAGAAGCTTTTGAACCGTTTTGCTTCCAAGGAAGAACCATCGATGAGGATGGGGGCGTGCTCCCTCTTTCGTCTCCTGTATTCCACAATAAGCTCCTTTGTTTTGTTGAGGGAGAGGTTATTTTCCTAGCACCACTCCAACAGGGCTCTAACCTCCTCCCTGTAAGCTGTCTCGTCGTTGTTGGCAATCAGGCCTACCACTGTCAAGTCGTCAGCAAACTTGATGATCGAGTTGCCAAACAGTCAGGGGTGAAAAGGGAGTATAGGAGGGGGCTAAGCACACACCCCTGGGGCGGGGGGAATTTATATTTAATATACATCCCCATTAACTTCTTATGGCTGCAGGGGCAGTATTGAGTAGCTTGGATGAAAGGTGCACAGAGGTGCCCAAAGTAAACGACCTGCTCCTCAGTCATAGTTGCTAATATATGCATATTATTAGTAGTATTGGATAGAAAACACTCTGAAGTTTCTAAAACTGTTTGAATTATGTCTGTGAGTATAACAGAACTCATATGGCAGGCAAAAACCTGAGAAAAAATCCAAACAGGAAGTGGAAATTATTTGGCTGGTTGATTTTCAACCAAGATCCCATTGAAATCACAGCGAGATATGAATGACTATTCACTTCCTACGGCTTCCACTAGATGTCAACAGTCTGTAGAACTTTGTCTGATGCCTCTACTGTGAAGGGGCGCCGAATGAGAGAGGAATTAGTCAGGTCTGCCATGAGGTGACCATGCTCTGACCATGCGCGTTCACATGAGGAGGACCTCTGTTCCATCGCTCATCTGAAGTCAATGTAATTCTCCGGTTGGAACGTTATTCAAGATTTATTTTAACAACATTCTAAAGATTGATTCAATACATCGTTTGACATGTTTCTAGTGACTGTTACTGAACTTTTGGACATTGTCATCTTTTAGGGAACGCGCTTCGTGACTTTGGAATTGTTTACCAAACGCGCTAACCAAAGTAGCTAATTTGACATAAATAACGGACATTATCGAACAAATCAAGCATTTATTGTGGACCTGGGATTGCATTCTGATGAAGATCATCAAACGGAATATTTATCATGTAATTTCTGGTTTCTGTTGACTCCAACATGGCGGCTAATTTGACTATTGTTCGGAGTGCCTTTTCAGATTATTGCATGGTTTGCTTTTTCCGTAAAGTTTTTTTWAAATCTGACACAGCGGTTGCATTAAGGAGAGGTATATCTATAATTCCATGTGTATAACTTGTATTATCATCTACATTTATGATGAGTATTTCTGTTGAAACGATGTGGCTATGCACTATCACTGGATGTTTTTGGAACTAGTGAATGTAACGCGCCAATGTAAACTCAGTTTTTTTTTATATAAATATGAACTTTATCAAACAAAACATACATGTATTGTGTAACAAGAAGTCCTATGACTTGATGAAGATCATCAAAGGTTAGTGATTAATTTTATCTCTATTTGTGCTTTTTGTGACTGCTTTAGCTGGAAAAATGGCTGCGCTTATTGTGGTTTGGTGTGACCTAACATAATCGTTTGTGGTGCTTTCGCTGAAAAGCATATTTGAAATCGGACACTTTGGTGGGATTAACAACAAGATTACCTTTAAAATGGTATAAGACACATGTATGTCTGAGGAATTTTAATTATGAGATTTCTGTTTTTTGAATTTGGCGCCCTGCACTTCRACTGGCTGTTGTCATATCGATCCCGTTACCGGGATTGTTAAGCTGCTGCACTCTTCATGGGGTCCAGAACATTTTTATTCAGTTAGGGCACTATGACTACTGCTCAGCTTTTAACACCAAACAGCATAGGTATTATTCTTGTCCAAGTGGGATAGGGCAGTGTGCAGTCCAACGCCGATTGCGTCGTCCTTAGAAATGTTGGGGCGGTATGCAAATTGTAGTCGGTCAATGGTGTCGGGTAAGTTGGAGGTGATATGGTCCTTGACTAGCCTTTCAAAGCACTTCATGATGACAGAAGTGAGTGCTACGGGGCGATAGTCATTTAGTGCAGTTGCCTTGGCTTGCTTGGGTACAGGAACAACGGTGGCCCTGTTGAAGTGCAGATGACAGACGGATGGTGAGAGGTTGAAAATGTGCGTAAACACTCCAGCCAGTTGGTCTGCGAATGCTCTGAGGACACGGCTTGGTATGCCATCTGGGCCGGCAGCCTTGCGAGGGTTAACATGTTTGAAGATCCTACTCACGTCACCTACAGAGATTGGGAGCCCGCAGTCCTCATAAGCAGTGGAGGCACATGTCAGTGGGTCAGTGTTGTTTTCCTCAAAACAGGCAAAAAAGGTGTTAACGGGTCTGGAAGTGAGACATCAGTGTCCGCAACGTGGCTAGTATTCCCTTTATAAATCAGTGACTGTTTGAAGTCCCTGCCACATGGGTCTCGTGTCAGAGCCGTTGAACTGCAACTTGACTTAGTCCCTGTAACGTCTTTCTGCCTCTGTCAATATTCGTCTATGTTTAAAGTCCCTTTACCGTGGATAAATGCGGTGGTTCACACTTTCAGTTTTGTGTGAATGCTGCCATCTATCCACCGTTTTTAGTTTGCGTATGTTCTAATGTCCTTACATGTATTTTGTGAAAGTCACGGAGTACAGAAGGGGGCTGAGTACACACACCTCGGAATATGCTGTTTCCATTTTGTCCACACCCATGCTTATATACCACCCGCTTTAGAAGTTCAGAGCAAGAAAGTGTGGGCTATATCGAATTAATGACACTCAAATGTAAAATCATTCAAACTATGGATTTATAATCAGCCTAATTGAGGTGTAGATTACATCACACATTCCAGTGTTCAAACTGTAACACGGCTGCATGAGATTTGTAAAAAAATAATAATAATAATACCTGTCTGAGGTCACTTTATTTTAAGAAAGTGAAATGTCAGAATAATAGTAGAGAGAATGCTTTATTTCAGCTTTTATTACTTTCATCACATTCCCAGTGAGTCAGAAGTTTACATACACTCAATTAGTATTTGGTAGCAATGCCTTAAGATTGTTTAACTTGGGTCAAACGTTTTGGGTAGCCTTGCACAAGCTTCCCACAATAAGTTGGGTGAATTTTGGCCCATTCCTCCTGACATAGCTGGTGTAACTGAGTCAGTTTTGTAGGCCTCCTTGCTCGCACACGCTTTTTCAGTTCTGCCCACAAATTTTCTATAGGATTGCGGTCAGGGCTTTGTGATGGCCACCTTGACTTCGTTGTCCTTAAGCCATTTTGCCACAACTTGTGAAGTATGCTTGGGGTCATTGTTCATTTGGAAGACCCATTTGCAACCAAGCTTTAACTTCCTGACTGATGATATATTACTTCAATAGGTCCACATAATTTGCCTTCATGAGGCCATCTATTTTGTGAAGTGCACCAGTCCCTCCTGCAGCAAAGCACCCACACAACATGATGCTAACACCACCATGCTTCACGGTTAGGATGGTGTTCTTCGGCTTGCAAGCCTCCCCCTTTAACCTCCAATCATAACGATGGTCATTATGGCCAAACAGTTCTATTTTTGTTTCATCAGATCAGAGGACATTTCTCCAAAAAGTACGATCTTTGTCCCCATGTGCAGTTGCAAACTGTAGACTGGCTTTTTTACTGCGGTTTTGGAGCAGTGGCTTCTAACTTGCTGAGCGGCCTTTCAGGTTATGTTGATATAGGACTCGTTTTACTGTGGATATAGATACTTTTGTACCTGTTTCCTCCAGCATCTTCACAAGGTCCTTTGCTGTTGTTCTGGGATTGATTTGCACTTTCCGCACCAAAGTACGTTCATCTCTAAGAGACAGAACATGTCTCCTTCCCGAGCGGTATGGCACCTGCGTGGTCCCATGGTGTTTATACTTGCGTACTATTGTTTGTACCGATGAACGTGGTACCTTCAGGCATTTGGAAATTGCTTCCAAGGTCTACAATAATTTCCGAGGTCTTGGCTGATTTCTTTTGATTTTCCCATAATGTCAAGCAAAGAGGCACAGAGTTTGAAGGTAGGGCTTGAAATACATCCACAGGTAAACCTCTATTTGACTCAAATGAGGTCAATTAGCCTATCCGAAGCTAATAAAGCCATTACATAATTTTCTGGAATTTTCTAAGTTGTTTAAAGGCACAGTCAACTTAGTGTATGTAAACCTCTGACCCACTGGAATTGTGGTACAGTGAATTATAAGTGAAATAATCTGTCTAAACAATTGTTGGAAAAATGACTTGTGTCATGCACGAAGTAGATGTCCTAACCGACTTGCCAAAACTATAGTTTGTTAACAATACACTTGTGGAGTGGTTAAAAATGACTCCAACCTAAGTGTATGTAAACCTCCGACTTTACCTGTATATACACACACAGGAAAAATATATAAAAAGCAACATGTAAAATGTTGGTCTCACGATCAGCGGTTTTCTGATGTCAACGTTACCCCATGGTGGAGGTGGGGTTATGGTATTAGCAACGGACGACGAACACAATTGCATTTTATCGATGGCAACTTGAATGCACAGAAATACCGTGATGAGATCCTGAAGCCCATTGTTGTGCCATTCATCTGCCACCATCACCTCATGTTTCAGTATAATAATGCACAGCCCCATGTTGCAAGAATCTTGACACAATTCCTGAAAGCTGAAAATGTCCCAGTTCTTCCATGGTCTGCATACTCACCAGACGTCACCCATTGAGCATGTTTGGGTTGCTCTGGATCGATGTGTACGACAGCGTGTTCCAGTTCCCAACAATATTCAATGGCTGTGAGAAGTTGCTGAAGAGGAGTGGGATAACATTCCACAGGTCACAATCAACAGCCTGATCAACTCTATGTGAAGGAGATGTCTCATGCAGCACAACACAAGTGGTGGTCACACCAGACACTGACTGGTTTTCTGATCCACGCCCCTACCTTTTTTTTTTTTTAAGACATCTTGTCATATCCATAGATTAGGGCCTAATTTATTTGAATTATTTCCTTATATGAACTGTGAAACTGAAATTGTTGCATTTATATTTTTGTTCAGTATAATTGCCCCCTTACACTCAACTGATTGTGCCACCTATAGCTACAATGACTGTAACCAAATCCTTCCTGTAGTTGATGATCAGTCTCTCACATCGCTTTGGAGGAATTTTGGCCAACTCTTGCATCCAGGACTGCTTTAACTCAGCGACATTTGTGGGTTTTCAAGCATGAACTGCTCGTTTCAAGTCCTGCCACAACATCTCAATTGGGATTAGATCTCCACTTTCACTAGGCCATTCCAAAACTTAAAATGTGTTACTGTTTAACCATTTTCATGTAGACTTGATTGTGTGTTTTGGATCATTGTCTTGCTGCATGACCCAGCTGTGCTTCAGCTTCAGTTCACAGACTGATGCCCTGACATTCTACTGCATAATTCTCTGATACAGAGAATCATTCATGAGGTCTCCTATTAAGGCAAGTCGTCCAAGTCCTGACGCAGCAAAGCAACCCCAAACCGTCACACTACCACAACCATGCTTGACTGTTGGTATAAGATTCTTACTGTGGAATGCTGTGTTGGTTTGCGCCAGGGATAAATAGGACCCATTTCACAACTTATGACTCATCTATCCATAGAACATTCTTCCAAGAGTTTTGATGATCATCCAGGTGCTTTTTGGCAAAATGTAGTCAACTTTTTGAATGAGAATTGCATTTATATTTTTGTTCAGTTTGTGTACATACAGTGCATTCGGAAAGTATTCAGACCCCTTGACTTTTTCCACATCTTGTTACTTTACAGCCTTATTCTAAAATTGATTAAAAAGTTGTTTTTTCCTCAATCTACACACAATACCCCATAATGACAAAGCAAAAAAAGGTTGAAACATTTCAGCAATTTTTGCATTTTTTTTTGTTGCTAAAACGGAAATGTTATATTTACATAAGTATTCAGTCCCTTTACTCAGTATCTTGTTTATCATGGTATGAGAGTCCTTTAGGTGCCCTTTGGCAAACTCCAAGTTGCGGTCATGTACCTTTTACTAAGGAGTGGCTTCTGTCTGGGCACTATCATAAAGGACTGACTGGTGGAGTGCTGCAGAGGTGGTTGTCATTCTGAAAGGTTCCATCAATAATCCAAGATGGCGTAGGAGTCGGACGTGTGTTTGTATTGTCCTGTAGCGTGTAAATAGTAAATAGTAAATAGTCTTCGTATTTTTCGTATACATTTCGTATATATTTTAATTTCACTTTCCATCTAGGAACTGAATATACATTCCTACATTCCGCCTCACCCAATGTGGTACGGACCTGCTATTTTTTTATACTTTAGAACCGTAACCCCAAGCAGAAGCTAGCCAGATAACTAGCTACTAGCTAGTAGTCAGTTAGCCACTGCTGCGGTCTTCACCCTCAACTCGGACACAGCCAGCTTCAATACCGGGCCAATACCTGCCAGTCGCCAAGCCGATATCAACCCAGAGCATATAGGACTGCTTCTCTACCACATCACCGGATTCCTGACGCAAGCTCTGGACAATTACACCGATCATCACAGCTAGCTAGCTGCAACCGAGTGGCTACTACTGGCTAACACCTCTGTCCCGAAGCAAGCACCAGTTAGCCTTGAGCTAGCCTCGAGCTAGGCCCATCTGCCGGCTAGCTGCAAGCGCGATATCAACCCAGAGCATATAGGACTGCTTTTTTCTCTACCACATCACCGGATTCCTGACGCAAGCTCTGGACAATTACACCGTATCATCACAGCTAGCTAGCTGCAACCGAGTGGCTACTACTGGCTAACACCTCTGTCCCGAAGCAAGCACCAGTTAGCCTTGAGCTAGCCTCGAGCTAGGCCCATCTGCCGGCTAGCTGCAAGCGCGATATCAACCCAGAGCTTATAGGACTGCTTTTTCTCTACCACATCACCGGATTCCTGACGCAAGCTCTGGACAATTACACCGTATCATCACAGCTAGCTACTGCAACCGAGTGGCTACTACTGGCTAACACCTCTGTCCCGAAGCAAGCACCAGTTAGCCTTGAGCTAGCCTCGAGCTAGGCCCATCTGCCGGCTAGCTGAAGAGCTAGCGCCACTGCCACTGCCACTGCCACGAAGCTAGCACCAGTTAGCAAAACAATTCTACAATTCACAACCTCTCTTTCGCCATCGCCATCTGGCTTGGATTCTCTGTCGACACAACCACGTCTGAGCAGACCCCCTCCGTCTGAGCAGACCACCCCCGGGCTACTAACTTTAAACGCCGCGTGCAGCTTAGTGGAGGCCTCCTCTGCTCCATCTACGGCTGCCCCCTGGACACTATGATCACTTGGCTACATAGCTGATGCATGCTTGACTGTCCATTAATTCACGGTACTCCATTCTGTTTATTGTGTTTACCTGTCGGCTCTGTGCTTTAACTCAGGATCTGTGTGTAGTTAATCCGACCCTCTCTGCCTAGTCGTCGCCATTTTTACCTGTTGTGCTGTGTTAGACTAGCACCCTGTTATTGCTGCTGTTATCTTACCTGTTGTTTTAGCTAGCTCTCCCAATCAAGACCTGCAATCACTTTATGCCTTATTGTATGTCTCTCTCAAATATCAATATGCCTTGCATACTGTTGTTCAGGCTAGTTTTCATTATCATTGTTTTGGTTTGCAATGGACCCTGTAGTTCCACTCTCCGTACCTCTGAACCCCCTTTGTCCCACCCCCACACATGCGGTGACCTCACCCATTGAGACCAGCATGTCCAGAGATACAACCTCTCTTATCATCACCCAGTGCCTGGGCTTGCCTCCGCTGTACCCGCGCCCCTCCATACCCCTGTTCCACATTATGCCCAGAATCTATTCTACCACGCCATAAATCTGCCTCCTTTTATTTTGTCCCCAACGCTCTAGAGCGACCAGTTTTGATAGCCTTTAGCCGCACCCCATCCTACTACTCCTCTGTTCCTCGGGTGATGTGAGGTAAACCCAGCCCTGCATGTCCCCAGTCACCCTCATTTGTTGACTTCTGCGATCGAAAAACCTTGGCCTCATGCATGTCAACATCAGAAGCCCTCCCTAAGTTTGCCTTACTCACCGCTTTAGCACACTCTGCCAATCCTGATGTCCTTGCCGTGTCCGAATCCTTGCTTAGGAAGGCCACCAAAAATTCTGAGATTTCCATACCCAACTATAACACTTTCCGTCAAGATAGAACTCCAAAGGGGAGGAGTTGCAATCTACTGCAGAGATAGCCGCAAAGTTCTGTCATACTTTCCAGGTCTATGCCCAAACAGTTCGAACTTCTAATTTTAAAAATTAATCTCTCCAGAAATAAGTCTCTCACTGTTGCCGCCTGCTACCGACCCCTCAGCTCCCAGCTGTGCCCTGGACACCATCTGTGAATTGATCGCTCCCCATCTAGCTTCAGAGTTTGTTCTGTTAGGTGACCTAAACTGGGATATGCTTAACACCCCGCAGTCCTACAATCCAAGCTTGATGCCCTCAATCTCACACAAATCATCAAGGAACCCACCAGGTACAACCCTAAATCCGTAAACATGGGCACCCTAATAGACATTATCCTGACCAACCTGCCCTCCAAATACACCTCTGCTGTCTTCAATCAAATCTCAGCGATCACTGCCTCATTGCCTGTATCCGCCACGGGTCCGCGGTCAAACGACCACCCCTCATCACTGTCAAACGCTCCCTAAAACACTTCCGCGAGCAGGCCTTTCTAATCGACCTGGCCCGGGTACCCTGGAAGGATATTGACCTCATCCCGTCAGTTGAGGATGCCTGGTCATTCAAATGTTACTTCCTCACCATATTAGACAAGCATGCTCCGTTCAAAAAATGCAGAACCAAGAACAGATATAGCCCTTGGTTCACTCCAGACCTGACTGCCCTCGACCAGCACAAAAACATCCTGTGCGGAACTGCAATAGCATCGAAGACCCCCGCGATATGCAACTGTTCAGAAGTCAGAACCAATACACGCAGTCAGTCAGGAAAGCAAAGCCAGCTTTTTCAAGCAGAAATTCGCATCCTGTAGCTCTAACTCCAAAAAGTTCTGGGATACTGTAAAGTCCATGGAGAACAAGAGCACCTCCTCCCAGCTGCCCACTGCACTGAGGCTAGTAACACGGTCACCACCGATAAATCCGTGATAATCGAAGACTTCAACAAGCATTTCTCAATGGCGGCCATGCCTTCCTCCTGGCGACTCCAACCTTGGCCAACAGCCCCCCCCCCCGCTGCTACTCGCCCAAGCCTCCCCAGCTTCTCCTTTACCCAAATCCAGATAGCAGATGTTCTGGAAGAGCTGGAAAACCTGGACCCATACAAATCAGCTGGGCTTGACAATCTGGACCCCTATTTCTGAAACTGTCCGCCGCCATTGTCGCACCCCTATTACCAGCCTGTTCAACCCCTCCTTCGTATCATCTGAGATCCCCAAGATTGAAAACTGCCCGGTCATCCCCCTCTTCAAAGGGGGAGACACCCTGGACCCAAACTGTTACAGACCTATATCCATCCTGCCCTGCCTATCTAAGGTCTTCGAAAGCCAAGTCAACAAACAGATCACTGACCATCTCGAATCCCACCGTACCTTCTCCGCTGTGCAATCCGGTTTCCGAGCCGGTCACGGGTGCACCTCAGCCACGCTCAAGTACTAAACGACATCATAACCGCCATCGATAAAAGACATTACTGTGCAGCCGTCTTCATCGACCTGGCCAAGGCTTTCGACTCTGTCAATCACCATATTCTTATCGGCAGACTCAGAGCCTCGGTTTTTCTAATGACTGCCTTGCCTGCTTCACCAACTACTTTGCAGACAGAGTTCAGTGTGTCAAATCGGAGGCATGTTGTCCGGTCCTCTGGCAGTCTCTATGGGGGTACCACAGGGTTCAATTCTCGGCCGACTCTTTTCTCTTATCAACATCAATGATGTTGCTCTTGCTGCGGGCGATTCCCTGATCCACCTCTACGCAGACGACACCATTCTATATTCTCCGGCCCTTCCTTGGACACTGTGCTATCTAAACTCCAAACGAGCTTCAATGCCATACAACATCCTTCCGTGGCCTCCAACTGCTCTTAAACGCTAGTAAAACCAAATGCATGCTTTTCAACCGTTCGCTGCCTGCACCCGCACGCCCGACTAGCATCACCACCCTGGACGGTTCCGACCTAGAATATGTGACCTTATAAGTACCTAGGTGTCTGGCTAGACTGCAAACTCTCCTTCCAGACTCATATCAAACATCTCCAATCCAAAATCAAATCAAGAATCGGCTTTCTATTCCGCAACAAACCTCCTTCACTCACGCCGCCAAACTTACCCTAGTAAAACTGACTATCCTACCGATCCTCGACTTCGGCGATGTCATCTACAAAATAGCTCCAACACTCTACTCAGCAAACTGGATGCAGTTTATCACAGTGCCATTCGTTTTGTTACTAAAGCACCTTATACGACCCACCACTGCGACCTGTATGCCCTAGTCGGCTGGCCCTCGCTACATGTTCGTCGTCAGACCCACTGGCTCCAGTCATCTACAAGGCTATGCTAGGTAAAGTGCCCCTTATCTCAGTTCACTGGTCACGATGGCTACACCCACCCGCAGCACGCGCTCCAGCAGGTGTATCTCACTGATCATCCCTAAAGCTAAAACCTCATTTGGACGCCTTTCCTTCCAGTTCTCTGCGCCTGCGACTGGAACGAATTGCAAAAATCTCTGAAGTTGGAGACTTTTATCTCCCTCAACAACTTTAAAAATCTGCATCGAGCAGTCAACCGATCGTTGCAGCTGTACATAGTCCATCTGTAAACTACCCACCCAATTTACCTACCTCACCCCCATACTGCTTTTATATTATTTACTTTCTTGCTCTTTTGCACACCAGTATCTCTTCTTGCACATGTTCATCTGATGATTTATCACTCCAGTGTAATCTGCTAAATTGTAATTATTCGATTTATGCCTACCTCATGCCTTTTGCACACATTGTATATAGATTCTCTTTTTTTCTACCATGTTATTGACTTGTTTATTGTTTACTCCATGTGTAACTCTGTGTTGTCTGTTCACACTGCTATGCTTTATCTTGGCCAGGTCGCAGTTGCAAATGAGAACTTGTTCTCAACTAGCCTACCTGGTTAAATAAAGGTGAAATAAAAATAAATAAATAAAAAATCTCCACAGAAGAATTCTGGAGCACAGTCAGAGTGACCAACTGGTTCTTGGTCACCTGATTAAGGCCCTTCTCCCCCAATTGCTCAGTTTGGCCAGCTCTAGGAAGTGTCTTAACCTCTCTTGGGTACGTGAGACGTTAGCGTCCCACCTCTTCAACAGCCAGTGAAACTGCTGGGCGCCAAATTCAAATACAGAAATACTCATTATAAAAATTCAGAAAACAAAACATATTTTACATAGGTTTAAAGATAAACTTCTTGTGAATCCAACCACGGTGTCAGATTTTTAAAATGCTTTACGGCGAAAGCATACCTTACGATTATTTGGGAACATAGCCCAGCAGACAAATCATTACAAACAGTAACCAGCCAAGTAGAAGAGTTACACAAGACAGAAATAGAGATAAAATTAATCCCTTACCTTTGATGATCTTCATATGGTTGCACTCAGCAGACATTCATTTACTCAATAAATGTTCCTTTTGTTCGATAAAGTCTCTTTATATCCAAAAACCTCAGTTTTGTTCGCGCGTTTTCTTCTGTAATCCGCAGTCAAAACAGGCAGACAAAAAATCCAAATTGTATCCGTAAAGTTCATATAAACATCGTTTGACATGTTTCTATTCAATCCTCTGGTTGTTTTTAGTCTAAATAATCAATAATATTTCAACCGGACAATAACGTCGTCAATATAAAAGGTAAACAAGAAAGGCACTCTCTCGGTCACACGCATGAAAAAGCTCTGTGACACTTTAGGGTTCACTCATTCAGACTGCTCTTACTTCCTCATTGTTCAGAATACAAGCCTGAAACAATTTCTAATGGTTCCAAACTTCCTCCATTTAAGAATGAAGGAGGCCACTGTGTTCTTGTTGTACTCACAGATACTATTTTAACAGTTTTGTTGACATCTAGTGGAAGACATAGAACTGCAATTTGAGTCCTAAGTCAATGGATACTGTAATGGCATTGAATAGAAAACTACTAAACCAACAAAAAAAACTACTTCCAGAATGGATTTTTCTCAGGTTTTCGCTTGCCAAATCAGTTCTGTTATACTCACAGATACTATTTTAACAGTTTTGGAAACTTCAGAGTGTTTTCTATCCAAATCTACCAGTTATATGCATATCATATCTTCTGGGCCCGAGAAGCAGGCTGTTTAATTTGGGCATGTTTTCATCCAAAATTCCGAATGCTGCCCCCTACCCTAGAGAAGTTAATGGTTCCAAACTTCCTCCATTTAAGAATGAAGGAGGCCACTGTGTTCTTGGGGACCTTCAATGTTGTAGAATTTTTTTTGGTACTCTTCCCCAGATCTGTGCCTCGACACAATCCTGTCTCGGTGCTCTACGGACAATTCCTTCGACCTCATGGCTTGGTTTTTGCTCTGACATGCACGGTCAACTGTGGGACCTTATATAGACAGGAGTGAGCCTTTCCAAATAATGTAACCAGTTGAATGTATCTACAGGTGGACTCCAAGTTGTAGAAGCATCAAGGATGATGAATGGAAAGAGGATGCACCTGAACTCAATTTCGAGTCTCATAGCAAAGGGTCTGAATACTTATGTAAAAAGGTATGTTTTTTATATTTTTAATACATTTGCAAATAAATAAATAAAAACCTGTTTTTACGTTCTCATATTGTGTGTAGATTGATGAGGGGAAAAAACGATTTAATACATTTTAGAATAAGGCTGTAACGTAACAAAATGTGAAAAAAGTCAAGGGGTCTGAATACTTTCACACCCACACGCCAGCAAATCCAGGTTCCATGATTCACAAAACGACAAAATTCAGTTCAATAGTATGAAGTGTATTAAAAACGGATCTCAGGATGCATCTAAACATTTTCTGGATATCTTATTTTGGTGAGCAACAAGAGCAGTGCTACCAACTTTCTGCACATTAGAAAAGTAGAGCTGGAATTACTTGACATGGAAAACATTCACTTCTGCCTGGTTTTCACATTGCATTCATTTCAGCACCTGCTCCATTTGTTTCCATTTTCAGTACAGTAAAAGGCTGACATTTTCAGGATAGTGAGAGTGTTCCTTACCCCTTTCTCCTCGTCACCCAGCTCTCCCTGTGGCGCAGGCCCATCAGGAACCTCCTGGCACACGGGCAAGTGTTTCTTCAGCGTGGGCTCCTTGTTGAGTGTTGTGTAGCCAATGTGCTCATAGATTGGGTTGATGGTCATCTTAGCGATGTACTCTGCTGCCTTGGTCTCGATGTAGAGCGTGATCAGCCCATCTGTCACAAGGTCGTGGATGGACTCGAAGCGCTTCTCCCCAACAAAGTGTTTCCCATCACGGTAGAGGCGGAAGTTCCTGGTTTGATTTCCAAAGCTGGGTTCAGGATATAGGGGGGAAAGAGGAAAAGGGAAGGGGGGAGTGAAATCAGTGAGAATCAGTTTCTATGGGTAGGAGAGTGTTTTTACATCGTCTCAAGTGGGGAGCATAAGGAAGAGGCCGTACAGATGTGGGGGGGAAACGAAAATCCTAGGATGAAGAGCCGACCTTAAAAGCATAAAAAACCCTTTGCCTGCCTCTCCTTCCTCGTACCCTAGATCAGTGGAAAACCAAATTAAATCATTTTCGCAAAAGCGCTAAAAAAGGTTTTTATATCCAGTAATGACTGCTAGATCAAATAACTTATTCCCTGCACATAGTGGTTATAAATAATGGAGACCTTTATTAGAGCTGATCAATACATTAACTTCTCTAGGGTAGGGGGGCAGCATTCGGAATTTTGGATGAAAAGCATGCCAAATTAAACTGCCAGCTACTCATCCCCAGAAGATAAGATATGCATAGTATTAGTAGATTTGGAAAGAAAACACTCTGAAGTTTCTAAAACAGTTTGAATCATGTCTGTGAGTATAACAGAACCTATTTAGCAGGCGAAACCCCGAGGACAAACCATTCAGATTTTCTTTYTTTTTTAGGTCACCCTCTTTTCAATGAGTTTTCATTGGGAAACCAGATTTCTAAGGGACCTGCTTGCAGTTCCTACCGCTTCCACTGGATGTCAACAGTCTTTAGAAATTGGTTGAGGTAATTCCTTTGTGTAATGAAGAAGTACGGCCATCTTGAAGGAGAGTCACTCGAAGTGTCCTGTTTGTTAGAGGCGCGAGACCAGAAAGCTAGTTATAGTTGGTTTTAATCCTGTATGGAACACAGATCATCCCGTCTTAAATTTTATCGATTATTAACGTTAAAAAATACCTAAAGTTGTATTACAAAAGTAGTTTGAAATTTTTTGGCAAAGTTTACAGGGACCCTTTGAAATATTTTGTAGTCACGTTTGAGCAAGTTGGAACCGGTGTTTTTCTGGATCAAACGCGCCAAATAAATGGACATTTTGGATATACAGTGGGGAGAACAAGTATTTGATAACCTGCAAAATCGGCAGTGTTTCCTACTTACAAAGCATGTAGAGGTCTGTCATTTTTATCATAGGTACACTTCAACTGTGAGAGACAGAATCCAGAAAATCAGATTGTATGATTTTTAAGTAATTAATTTGCATTTTATTGCATGCCATAAGTATTTGATCACCTACCAACCAGTAAGAATTCCGGCTCTCACAGACCTGTTAGTTTTTCTTTAAGAAGCCCTCCTGTTCTCCACTCATTACCTGTATTAACTGCACCGGTTTGAACTCGTTACCTGTATAAAAGACACCTGTCCACACACTCAATCAAACAGACTCCAACCTCTCCACAATGGCCAAGACCAGAGAGCTGTGTAAGGACATCAGGGATAAAATTGTAGACCTGCACAAACTAACTAGCTAAGAATCCTTACTCCAATACCAACCAGACGCAAAGTTCATTACCTAACCCTTCCAAATTCAGATCCAAGGATGCCCATTGTTGGACACCATTTTCCAGCCATCCTTACAAAAGGTGATTATATTTATGGAAAGCAATTATAGCAAAGAATCAGCAAAGGTGAGACACTTAAGCAGAGAGAAAAGAAAGCCTTCTGGTTTTCTATCAGATATACAGGAGGAAGCAATGCGGTTTATTTGCATTTCAAAACCTCATTGCTTGTTTGGAAAACAATGCATTTTCACATGAGAATTTCAAACGCTGCCCTAGTTTGTAAAAACACAAAATTAGAGACGAAAACATTCATCACCTCTGCTGATCTGCTTTAGCGAGACCAAATGAGATACAGGACAGAAAGGGTTTTTGAGGGAAGCCTCAGACTGGGAGATTATGAAAAAAAGAAACACTTGGCAGCCCTCTCACTGGCTTCAAGGACAGAGCCCAGACCTGGGAATACACTGTGCATTAGATTTACCACGCTAACGACATCTGCGACAGAGGAAGGTATACTCCTCTGTCGCAGAGGCAAACACATAGGCGAAGCAATGCACAGAGTGGCAGATTGACACTTGAAGCACAACATGGCTGACCTCAATAAATACAGGAAATCAACATTTTCATCACAGCAGCTTCAAGGAAAATGATCTGGATAAATAATTAAATTTAAATCAGGCCCCAGTGCATAAGCAATACAGCACTTGACAGCTGAGAGAAGCTGATCAATGCTACTCATACAACCTATGTTCCCCCAATGGAATTACATTTGAACTTTCAAGATAAAGAAGAACACACACACTTTTTAGAACATTCTGTACTAGAAAACTCCCCTACATCATTCAATGTTTATTTTCCTGGTGATTCATATCATCAGTGTAGGACAGAAACGGACTCTTCCTTCCTAATGACCAAAGTAAGAATATGACGTTAATGTGTGTGAGCTCTTTAAAATCTCTTTAGGCTAGGGGGCAGTATTTTGATGTTTGGATGAAAAACGTGCCCAAAGTAAACTGCCTATTTCTCAGGCCCAGAAGCTAGAATATGCATATAATTTGCAGATTAGGATAGAAAACACTCTAAAGTTTCCAAAACTGTCAAAATATTGTCTGTGAGTATAACATAACTGATATTGCAGGCGAAAATCCTTCCAGGAAGTGCTGTTTTTCTGAAACTATTATTTTACATTGCAAGCCTATCCTCCATTTAAAGGGATATCAACCAGATTCCTTTCCCTATGGCTTCCACAAGGTGTGGACAGTCTTTAGACATAGTTTCAGGCTTTTATTCTGAAAAATGAGCGAGAATGATCACATTGCATCAGTGGATAGCCAGATGTCCTCAGATTTGTGCATGCGCGAGCCACGGGAGCGAGACCATTTCTTTCTCTCGTCTATTGAAAAGGCTACCGTCCGGTTGAAATATTATTGATTATTTATTGAAAAAACAACCTGAGGATTGATTATAAAAAACGTTTGACATATTTCTACGAACTTTACGGATACTATTTGGAATTTGTGTCGTGACCGCACGAGCCTGTGGATTACTGAACAAAACACCAACCAAATGGAGGTTTTTGGATATAAAGAGAATCTTTATGGAACAAAACAAACATTTATTGTGTAACTGGGAGTCTCGTGAGTGCAAACATACGAAGATCAAAGGTAAGCGATTAATCTTATTGCTTTTCTGACTTTCGTGACCAATCTACTTTGCTGCTAGCTGTTTGTAATGTTTTGTCTGCTGAGAGCTGGTTTGCTTTCACCGTAAAGCCTTTTTGAAATCTGACACGCCGGCTGGATTAACAACAAGTTAAGCTGTGTTTTGGTGTATTGCACTTGTGATTTCATGAAAATTTAATATTTTTTGTAAATTAATTTGAATTTGGCGCTCTGCAATTCACCGGATGTAGACGAAAATGATCCCGCTAAAGGGATCTGAGCGGCAAGAGGTTGGAGTTTGATGTAGTTTTAGTTTGCTGTTTATGGGTTGTAACAGGGACACATACAAAGCTCTCCCTCGCCCTCCATTTGGAAAATCTGACCATTCCTTCCTCCTGATTCCTGCTTACAAGCAAAAACTAAAGCAGGAAGTACCAGTGACTTGCTCAATACGCCACAGAACTGTTTTGCTAGCACAGACCGTAATATGTTTCGGGATTCATCCAATGGCATTGAGGAGTATATCACCTCAGTCACCGGCTTCATCAATAAGTGCATCGACGACATCATCCCCACAGTGACCATACGTAAATATCCCAACCAGAAGCCATGGATTACAGGCAACAGATGCATCGAGCTAAGGGCTAGAGCTGCCGCTTCAAGGAGTGGGACACTAATCTGGACGCTTATAAGAAATCCCGCTACGCCCTTAGACAAACCATCAAACAGGCAAAGTGTCAATACAGGATTAAGATTGAATTCTACTAGACTGGTTCTGATGCTCGTCAGATGTGGCAGGGCTTGAAAACTATTACAGACTACAAAGGGAAACCCAGCCGCGAGCTGCCCAGTGACACGAGCCTACCAGACTAGCTAAATGCCTTTTATGCTCGCTTCGAGGCAAGCAACACTGAAGCATGCATAAGAGCACCAGCTGTTCCGGACGATAGTCTGGGTAGACAATGTGAGCAAGACCTTTAAACAGGTCAACATTCACAAAGCCACAGGGCCAGACAGATTACCAGGACATGTACTCAAAGCATGCGCAGAGCAACTGACATTTTCAACCTCTGCCTGACATAGTCTGCAATACATACATGTTTCAAGCAGACCACCATAGTCCCTGTGCCCAAGGAAGCGAAGGTAACCTCCCTAAGTGATTACCGCCCCGTAGCACTCATGTCGGTAGCCATGAAGTACTTTGAAAGGCTGGTCATGGCTCACATCAACAGCATCATCCCGGTGTCATGACTGTCCTGTGAGGATCACAAATGGGTCAGCTCAGCTTGGCAAGGGCTGACAACCAACTGCCGGATTGACAGCTAACACCTGGTCATAAACTTAAGCAGGAGAACTCTCTCACGTGCTCTTTAGTATCAACCAAAGGAATGTCTTTGTTCACAGAAACATTTGCTCGCCCAAAACTCTAACATCCAAAAAGTGATAATGAAACAATATTTCTAACACAACAATGTGGGAAGTGGTCAGATGTAGAAAACGAATGTCATATCCACATCACCAATGAACTATCATGGTCCAAACACACCAAGACAGTTGTGAAGAGGGCACGACAACACCTTTTCCCCATCAGGAGACTGAAAATATTTGGCATGGGTCCCCAGATCCTCAAAAAGCTCTACAGCTGCACCATCGAGAGCATCCTGACCGGTTGCATCACCGCCTGGTATGGCAACTGCTTGGCATCTGACGCTACATAGGGTGCTACAGAGGGTAGTGCGTACGGCCCAGTACATCACAGGGGCCAAGCTTCCTGCCATCCAGGATCTATATACTAGGCGGTATCAGAGGAAAGGCCCAAAAATTGTCAAAGACTCCAGCCACCCAAGTCATTGACTGTTCTCTCTGCTACCACACGGTAAGCAGTACCGGAGCGCCAAATCTAGGACCAAAAGGCTCCTTAACAATTTCTACCCCCAAGCCATAAGAGTGCTGAACAATTAATCAAATGGCCACCCGGACTATTTACATTGATGCCCACCCCCTCCCCCCAAATTCATATTACACTGCTGCTACTCGCTATGTATTTTCTACGCATAGTCACTTTACCCCTACCTACATGTACAAATTACCTCGACTTACCTATACCCCCACACATTGACTCGGTACCGGTTCCCCCTGTATATAGCCTCGCTATTGTTATTTTATTGTGTTACTTTTTAATATTTTTTACTTTATTTGGTAAATATTTTCTTAACTCTTTCTTGAACTGCATTGTTGGTTAAGGACTTGTAAGTAAGCATTTCACCTGTTGTACTTGGCGCATGTGACAAATAAAGTTTGATATGTAGGCGGTGTGTGTGAGTGAGTACGAGTGTGTGTGTACGTGTGCAAGACTCAGCAAACCTTGGAGTCACACATGCGCCCAGTAACAGTCTGAGCAGTCTTTGACATTTCTGAATGCGATATTCAGTAATACACTACATGACCAACAGTGTGGACATACTCGTCGAACATCTAATTCCAAAATCATTTTAATATGGAGTTGGTCCCCCCTTTACTGCTATAACAGCTTCCACTCTTCTGGGAAGGCTTTCTACTAGAAGTTGGAACATTGCTGCGGGGACTTGCTTCCATTCAGCCACAAGAGCATTAGTGAGGTCGGGCACTGATTTAGGGCAGTCGGTGTTCCAATTCCGACCCAAAGGTGTTTGATAGGGTTGAGGTCAAGGCTCTGTGCAGGCCATTCAAGTTCTTCCACACAGATCACAACAAACAATTTGTGTGTGGTCCTCCCTTCGTGCACGAGGGCATTGTCATGATGAAACAGGAAAGGGCCTTCACCAAACTGTTGCCACAAAGCTGGAAGCACAGAATCGTCTAGAATGTCATTGTATGCCATAGCGTTAGGATTTCCCTTCACTGGAACTAAGGGGCCTAAAACAAACCATGAAAAACAGCCACAGACCATTATTCCTCCTCCACCAAACTTTACAGTTGGCACTATGCATTCGGGCAGGTAGCGTTCTCCTGGCATCCGCCAAACTCAGATTCGTCTGTCGGACTGCCAGATGGTGAAGCTTGATTCATCACTCCAGAGCCCGTTTCCACTGCTCCAGAGTCCAATGGCGGTAAGCTTTACAGCACTCCAGCCGACGCTTGGCATTGTGCATGGTGATCTTAAGCTTGTGTGYGGCTSCTTGGCCATGGAAACCCATTTCATGAGGCTCCCGACGAACAGTTATTGTGCTGGAGTTGCATCCAGAGTCAGTTTGGAACTCAGTTGTGAGCTTTGCAACCGAGGACAGACGGTTTCACGTTCTGTGAGCGTGTGTGGCCTACCTTTTCACGGCTGAGCCGTTGTTGCTCCTAGACGTTTCCACTCACAATAACAGCACTTACAGTTTACCGGGGCAGCTCTAGCAAAGCAGAAATGTCATGAACTGACTCGTTGGAAAGGTGGCATCCTATGACGGTGCCATGTAAAAGTCACTGAGCTCTTCAGTAAGGCCATTCTGCTGCCAATGTTAGGCTAAGGAGATTGCATGGCTGTGTGTTCAATTTTATACACCTGCCAGCAATGGGTGAGGCTGAAATATACCCTAAAGTATGTGGACACCCCTTCAAATTAGTGGATTCGGCTATTTCAGCCTCACCCGTTGCTCAGTGACTTTTATATATATATAAGCGTACCTAAAGGGTTCTTAAAATTCTAAATGAAATAGATAAATGACCCATGGTATGCTCATCTTAAAGCAATTCCATATGTTAGCTTAGTAGAACCCCCCCCACCAAATGGCTCAGACGTTGAGGTCACCAGCTGAAAGGTGTTTCTTCCTCAGACACATTGGTGCGGCTGGCTTCCGGGTTAAGCGAGCAGTGTGTGAAGAAGCAGTGCGGCTTGGCAGGATCGTGTTTCGGAGGACGCATGGCTCTCGACCTTCAACTCTCCCGAGTCCATAGAGGAGTTGAAGTGATGGAACAAGACTGTAACTACCAGTTGAATATCACGAAATTGGGGAGGAAAAAGGGGTGAAAAAAATAATAATCTAAACTAATCAAAAGAAGTCATGCATCACACCGTTTGGAAAATCTATCTGTAGAAAAAGTGTGCGTGTGCCTAACCGTAGGGCCAGTGTGTAGGTCCCAGGCTGCCTCTGGCTCTCTCTGATGAGGTAACTCCCCTCTGCCACACTCAGCAGCTGGTCAGCCTCCTCTCTGGAGATCATCCCATGGTACCTGGGGAGAAGACAGAACATTGGAAATACAGATACAGACTGGATTTTTTTTTTAACTACAGCAATGCCTAGTTTTGTATATAAATTCTAAATTGAAATAATCCAACTTACTCTCTCCCATAATATTTGGGCCGGTTATCCACCTGAAAGCAAATAGAATATTCCATTGATAAGTAAATCAGGGAAAATAGAGATCTAGTTTTCGGATTGTGAAGGTTGGAAGGTTAACCAGAGGAGAACTAAGTCACTGCAATAGTACTTTACTTGCATCAGCTATAAAACACTGGGATGCATTCCATAGGAAACAACTCATCATGGAGGACAAAATAAAGAATTATCCACCGTATGCTACGCGACTTGACTACTGTGAAGACATATAGCAAACTTAAATAGGATCTAATGCCCACCATCTAGGTGTTTCAGAGGAAGGTCACTGGATAAGCACCATGGTCAGAGACAATGCTAGCAGGCACAGGTGTCCATCAAGGGGCAGGCCAAGCCGGAATGTAATACTTAAAAAAAAAAAAATGTTATCCCTTATCCCACCCTTGCAAGCCTTTTCTTTAATATATTCAACTGGCTATGAAGTGAAATGAATATCTGTGCGGGGTCTCAACATTTCTATGGGAATGTGACAAGATACATTTGCAAACACTAACAGTGTAGTTAACGTCACAGAGAATCCAGTGCAGTTGTCCAGGCCTACACTACCGGAAATATCTACTGGAAATTCACATACCAAAATGTGTTGAAAATCTATTACTGTTGTGTTGCAATTAGGGTTGGGAGGTATTCCTATTTTCAGAACATTTCTGTACAATACCAGGATATACGGTTTTACCGAACGTGCACACAAGGGGCGACATATATATACATATATATATATATATATATAAATAACATACATACATATATACACACATACACACACACACACACAGTTGAAGTCGGACGTTTACATACACTTAGGTTGGAGTCATTAAAACTCGTTTTTCAACCACTCCACAAATTTCTTGAAAGCAAACTATAGTTTTGGCAAGTCGGCTAAAACATCTACTTTGTGCATGACACAAGTCATTTTTCCAAAAATTGTTTACTATAATTCACTGTATCACAATTCCAGTGGGTCAGAAGTTTACATACACTAAGTTGACTGTGCCTTTAAACAGCTTGGAAAATTCCAGAAAAGGATGTCATGGCTTTAGAAGCCTTTGATAGGCTAATTGACATCATTTGAGTCAATTGGAGGTGTACCTGTGGATGCATTTCAAGGCCTACCTTCAAACTCAGTGCCTCTTTGCTTGACATCATAGGTAAATTAAAATAAATCAGCCAAGACCTCAGAAAAACAATTGTAGACCTCCACAAGTCTGGTTCATCCTTGGGAGCAATTTCCAAATGCCTGAAGGTACCACGTTCATCTGTACAAACAATTGTACACAAGTAACCACACCTCTTTAAGGAATACCTAGGATAGGATAAAGTAATCCTTCTAACCCCCCCCCTTAAAAGAGTTAGATGCACTATTGTAAAGTGGTTGTTCCACTGGATATCATAAGGTGAATGCACCAATTTGTAAGTCGCTCTGGATAAGAGCGTCTGCTAAATGACTTAAATGTAAATGTAAGTATAAACACCATGGGACCACGCAGCCGTCATACCGCTCAGGAAGGAGACGCGTTCTGTCTCCTAGATGGAACGTACTTTGGTGAGAAAAGTGCAAATCAATACCCAGAACAACAGCAAAGGACCTTGTGAAGATGCTGAGAAAACAGAAACAAAAGTATCTATATCCACAGTACTATATCGACATAAACTGAAAGGCCATCAGCAAGAGAAAGCCACTGCTCCAAAAACCCCATAAAAAAGCCAGACTACGGTTTGCAACTGCACATGGGGACAAAGATGGTACTTTTTGGAGAAATGTCCTCTGAACTGATGAAACAAAAATAGAACTGTTTGGCCATAATGACCATCGTTATGTTTGGAGGAAAAAGGGTGAGGCTTGGAAGACGAAGAACACCATCCCAAACGTGGAGAACGGGGGTGGCAGCATCATGTTGTGGGGGTGCATTGCTGCAGGAGGGACTGGTGCATTTCACAAAATAAATGGCATCATGAGGACGGGAAATTATGTGGATATATTGAAGCAACACTCAAGACATCAGTCAGGAAGTTAAAGCTTGGGTGCAAATGGATCTTCCAAATGGACAATGACCCAAGCATACTTCCAAAGTTGTGGCAAAATGGCTTAAGGACAACAAAGTCAGGTATTGGAGTGGCCATCACAAAGCCCTGACGTCATCCTATAGAAAAATGTATGGGCAGAACTGAAAAAGCGTGTGCGAGCAAGGAGGCCTACAAACCTGACTCAGTCAATCCAGCTCTGTCAGGAGGAATGGGCCAAAATTCACCCAACTTATTGTGGGAAGCTTGTGGAAGGCTACCCGAAACGTTTAAAAGATTATACAATTTAAAGGCAATGCTACCAAATACTAATTGAGTGTATGTAAACTTCTGACCCACTGGGAATGTGATGAAAGAAATAAAAGCTGAAATAAATAATTATCTCTATTATTCTGACATTTCACATTCTTAAAATAAAGTGGTGATCCTAACTGACATAAGACAGGGAATTTTTACTAGGATAACATTTCAGGAATTGTGAAAAACTATGTTTAAATGTATTTGGCTATGGTGCATGTAAACTTCCGACTTCAACTGTATATAAAATATATTTATTTGTTTAACACTTATTTGGTTACTACATGATTCCATGTGTGTTATTTCATAGTTTTGATGTCTTCACTATTATTCTACAATGTAGAAAGTAGTACAAATAAAGAAAAAAGGTGTTCTAAAACTGTTGACCAGTAGTGTATGGTCTCAATTAAATAGCCTAGAGGTACGGGTGGAAAAGCATGGGCCAATTATCTTTAATTTCCTAATCTCTTGTGGACTGAATAATAAAAGTTCTAAATGTGTGTTGTTGGATTCGGGGTAAACTTTGAACATTGATATACTAGAGACATAATAGATCAGAAGCATAGTATATTAAGGAGTGTAAGAGACTGGTTTCACATCAGAAGTTAATGGTTTTCTGTAGAAAGACAGATGGCTTTGGAATGTGTTGGGTGGACAGGAGGAAGTCACAGGATTGCTATAGGGGAAGCGAATGTACATCTGTGGGTTAAGGGAAGGAGGGGTTGAGGTCAGGAGGTCAGGTCAGATACCCTGAAGGGAGAAATAATGGTTTATTATCTTATTACCCTCTTCCTGTCGAACCATAAGATGTAAGGATTGGAGAGAAGGAGGAGTGTAAAGTGGAGTATATATATACACTTGTGATGGAAGGAACATGTCTTTGTTTGAATCCAGCTGTATCGACCCTTTGGGAAGAATTAAACTTGGTTAAACTTCTCTAGTGTCCGTGAGTTATTTACTCTGAAATTAGAACCCAAGTGTGAAGTGGTTTTTAAAATGGGCTTTCTCCATTTTTATACTGAACCAAACTGGGACAAAACTGACAGTGAAGTAAGATCATTTGTAGAACTTCATTTACTATTTAGCACCTAAAGCTGCAATGTGTCACTTTTTGGGTGACCCGAACAAATTCACATAGAAATTTGAGTTATAGATCTCTTATTCTCATTGAAAGCAAGTCAAAAAATGTATTTGATGTAAAACTTTTTCAACTAGGCAAGTCAGTTGAGAACAAATTCTTATTTACAATGACAGCCTACCAAAAAGCAAAAGGCATCCTGCAGGGACGGGGCCTGGGATTTAAAATAAAAATATAGGACAAAACACATCACGACAAGAGAGACAACACAACACTAGATAAAGAGAGACCTAAGACAACAACATAGCATCGCAGCAACACATGACAACACAGCATGGTAGCAACACAACATGGCAGCAGCACAAAACAGGGTACAAACATTGGGCACAGACAACAGCAAAGGGCAAGAAGGTAGAGACAACAATACATCACGCAAAGCAACCACAACTGTCAGTAAGAGTGCCCATGATTGAGTCATTGAATGAAGAGATTGAGATAAAACTGTCTTTGTTGCAGCTCTAAGAAGCAGTAGATCTGTGTAATGTGTGCTATTTTTATGCTTCACGTTCTTAAGTTATGTTTTTGTGTCTTTTACTTTCAGTTTTGTAAACCATCTTTAAACACAATATTTTTGGTTATGGAAAATATACTGTATTTTATAGCAGTTTAGATGGTCCAATGATTGTGTAGACCATGACCGCTTGTTTTGTCAAACAAATTGAAAATAGGCGAACTATTAGAATTTTAGCAACCACAAAATGGTGAAGCGATTTCTGCATATTGCACCTTTAAAATATCATTATAGACGGTATTGGAAAAATCTACACTGGTATGTGAACCCATACAGAGATAATTTAAAATACATCCAGCACCAATCTCCTCCTAGAACATTTGAGCATCTGCCGCAATTACATAAGATTTTAGTTCTGAGATTATGAAACTTCCTAAATATGAGCTAAAACTGTAAGTCGCTCTGGATAAGAGTCTGCTAAATGACTAAAATACAGTTTATTAGGTACACCACCCCGTTCACGAAAATGGTTACCTTCTACAGACAGTGATTCACGTGGCCGTGGCTTGCTTTATAAAGCAGGCAGACAGGCATCCAGTTACTGTTCGATTGAACATTAGAATGGGCAAAACTAGTGACCTAAACGAGTTTGAGTGTGGTATGACCGTCGGTGCCAGGCACGGTGGATCCAGTATCTCAGAAACAGCCGCCCTTCTAGGGCCTCCATACTCAACTGGCGGACTGCGGACCGGGTCTGGACCCAGAACGGGGTCAATACGGACCGGGCTTCGACTCCTGGTATTATATAAAACACACAAGACATGGAAGAATGCATAGAATTGCAGGAAATTAGCTTTAAAAACAGCAAAATAAGATCTGCCCCATGCAAAAGTGTGGAATTTTCTTTAAAATTGCAACATTTTATATCCACCAACAAGAGGGGTAAAAGGGGTGTGAACAGTTGATGGGTTGTGAGGAGGGGGTTTGTTACTACGCCGTTCGATTACATTATCCATCCGGACCTTTGTAACCTACAGTAGGACATTTTTGTGACCGGACCTTCTCCAATAGTACTCAAGTAAGCCTGATCTAGGGTTTACCGAAAATGGTGCGACAAACAAAAAACATCCAGTCAGCGGCAGTCCTGTGGGCGAAAACAGCTTGTTGATGAGAGAATGTTAACAAATCACTCAAGCTAACAGGCGGGCCACAAACAAATAATGGTGGTGTGGAGAATGGACGGGCTGTTGCAGCAGATGAATACACAAGGTAGTCATCTATCAGCTAAAAACAAGAAGCGGCTCTAGTGGGCACGCGATCACCAACACTGGACAATTGAGGAGTGAAAAAACATTGCCTTGAACATGACAGCAAGTTCAGTTTACTTGAGTGGCTTGCACAGTCCCCAGACCTCAACCAACAGAGCATCTTTGGGATGAGATGGAACGGGCTGTTCCCAGCAAGAATGTACTGGCGTCCAATCTGCAGCAACTGCCTGATGCCATCGCATCAGCATTGACCAACATCCCTGTGATGTTACCGACACCTAGTACAAGGTGGGCGTACCTAATAAACTGGCCGGTGACTGTAGTTTACTACATTGACTGGAAATAAATAACACATCTGTCTCTGTCTGAAAATCGTCCCACTCCTAAAAATTATGCAAAACGTAGCTCAAGTCAAGTACCCAATCTATTCTATTTCGCTCCAACTCTGGATCTCGTTCAAATTACCTCTGGCCTATTGGCTGATATGCAACCCAATAATAGCTTACCGATAGCCTACAATTGTAAAAAAATTGGCCAAGTGAGAATATCTGATAATTTAAGCAATTTTTGGGGCTGTTTTTTTGCATTTTGATATTGCCTAGAGTGGCAAATTGCTGGGACCAGGGCTCCCAAGTTAGTTGTGTCACATAAGCCTAAAATAACATTTTGGGACTTCTGTTGGGTGGAACCAGTTCTTGCAGGAACAGGCGGGAGTCAGACAAAAAAACAGGAGGAAGTGGTGGGTGCGGTATAAAAAGCTGCGGGAGCACGAAGAAATTAGCCATGTCCAGACATAATGTCACAGTTCATCAAGTGATGCAGTAAATAGTTTTCAGTTCATATAAAATTGTTATATCGGACGCATTTTGTTTAATAATCTCTTATTGAKAATCTATTATGAATACCTGCAGACATTCTTTTAAGTGGCCAATTTGTCTCTTTTCTGTGTCTGTTTGCTTACCTCAGAGGTGCAGGTCAGTCGCCGTGGATGTGGTGCCTCCTGCTGGAGCTGATACACTTGTGCAAAAACAGAACAGTCAGTAAAACATGATTACAGTGCTCCCTACAATATTTTCATCATTAGAATACATTTATACTCACGGTAAGATTTCCACACTGGCGGCCTGTATTCATCATGGTCTGAGGAAAGAAGACCATAATTTAAAGTCTTAAAATTAATAAACCTGAACATTGACACACTACCAAAAATCTTTGTTTCCTGATTGACAGTGCCTCCAGGTGGTCATTCTATCACACTACACCTAAACTGTGTTGATTAAGCCACCCTGACAAATTAGATTTTCTACAGATTCAGGAACAGACAAGATATTTTTGACCCCAAAAAATGATTACACTAGTGGGCCTTCAGCACATCTGAATTGCCTTCAAGCATAATAAAGGGTCACTCATTTTAGGCTAGGCGCAAGATACTATGCAACTAGCCTAATCAACAATACCAAACTAATGCTGTGGGAAAATTTGCATTTTATGCAAATTCTGAATAAATCTAACATTGATATTAGCTTTGGCTTATTGTACTTGAGAAGTAAGTGCATGAATACATTAAAACATTTATACATTATGGTGCCAAGCCCAACTGTTTTATGAGGGCTTGGAATTTAATTTTCACACATCCACCATTGTTGGTATGGTCTCTCTGTCTCCAATCAAAGCAACATATCCTTCCAAAAAAATTACCACTGTTCTATACTGAACCATACCACTACCGTAACACATACAGTTTGGGTCGACACCATTGTGTAGGATACATTTAAAGAGAGATACTACTTACTACTGACAATGATTTCAATTAGGCTACTACAAGGATGTTCTGACCCTCAAATAGCTATTGCACTACATAGGACTGCAGACTGTGCTTTCAACAACACCCTGAAAGGACTATGGCATGTGTGTTCTGACAGAATACACTGGATGTCTGTCCCAAAGCACAGAACTTCCAGTCTCATCCCCCACAGCCTGGATGTCAGCTCTATAAAAAAAAAGGCAATAGACTGAAGTCTACTATTCCACCTCTTGAAAAGGCTTGTGATACCCTTTGATGATGAAGGGGTTTTAACATGGCTTAAAACGCTATAATAGATGCACGTTGATAATGACTTAAATAAACTGTTGGTTAGCTAGCGTTAGCTATCCAACATCGTATCTACAAATATGCTGACGCAAAATACGGTGTTTCTATCCCGTGCGAAAGAACTCTACAGGCCTCCCGAAAAGGTAAAAAAAAAGGTAGCTAGATGGACAAACACTGACCACATTTCTATAGCAAAACATTTGCATATCTGTCACATGCATTACTAGGAAGCTGGCGTTAGAGCTGGTATTGGAACTAGCGAGGTATCAAACTTACAGAAAGGAACAGTTAGCTAGCTAACGTTAGTTAACTTACCAAAGACATTTAGAGCCATTCTTGGTGCGATAACTGATGCGCAATATATGACTATTTCCACCACCGTTAGAAAGCTGATAAGGGGAATACAGTGAATAAATATTAGTTTGCGAGAAAACATTCAGCAACTAGGAAAAATGTTGAAAACTGTATCAAAATGTTTATAGTACAATAACAGAGCCAGTCCAGGCTAGATAGCGTTGGCCACTTAAGGTAACGCGTTTGCTCACACTGTGAGTCACCGCTAGTAGCGCCGCCGACTTCATGACAAAAATAAACAAACCTAAGGAATGGGAACAGGCGTAGATGCAAACATGCATTTATCTACAGTGAGGATAAAGCTAAGATGTAATCTATCCGGTTGCATATGCATGCATATAGCTAATATAATTGATCCCAACAAACACCGTATCTATATTCTATAACGAAGTCGCCATCTTGTGATATCACGTGACCATCAGCCTCAATTTTAGGCCGTAGTTTTACCATGGTTACCATGTGAAGCTGCTCAGAAAAGGATGGGGCAGGGTTGGTGCTATTTGGAATCCTTAGGATGTCCCTACCCTAACCGTAACAATTTTACATTTCAATTTGGTTAGTCCCAAGGATCCCGGAAAGCATGGACCGGTGCAGCAGCAATCCAGTTAAATCACCATGTTAGAAGGATGAGAGAATCCATACATCTGATTAGATTAATATACCGTTGAGATGTCCTTGTAATTTCGTTTTCATTTTTTGGGGACATCCTAAATGGAAATCTTAACTGCAAATTCGGCTCTGCTAGTAGGCCTAGTACAGGCAATGTTTGAGCTAACGATTCATAGATCCTGCAGTCCAAAGGCAAGAGCACTACTTGTGCCACCAGTCATACACACGTACACATGGATTGTGTGTTGTAGATATGTGGTAGTAGAGTAGGGGCCTGATGGCCCACACCTAATATGTTGTGACTGTATTGTAATGTTTATTTTTTATAACTGCCTTCATTTTGCTGGACCCCGGGAAGAGTAGCTGCTTCCTTGGCAGGAATGGGGATCCATAATAAATAGAAATACAAAATACCTATTCTATCATGGAAGGTGTGTGTGCTACCAACTTGATCTTGTAGGGTCATGAGAAGGAGCACAGCCAGATAAAGCTCATGCCCTTTGCCAGGCACCATAATAGTAGTCATTTACTACACATGTAGGCTGTACTTGGCAGCTATAGCCAAATTACATACATAGCACATAAGTAATTAAACAGTTTAAAGTCAGGATGGGAGCAGAAGCAGTTTGTTTTTGGTAGTGTCAATGGGCTGAGCGGTGGAAAGCAGAATTCACAGGAATGAAGGTCACAGCAGGGGGGGGGGGTCATTGGTCAGAATCAGACAAGTCCAGAGCCATTTAGCAGCACACCTCACTGTCCACTCACATACAACCAGTTGCATTATTCCCTCCCCCCTCTTAAAGTATCCTCCTCGCCTTCACACCAAGCCAACTATGCTCCAAAAAAAGGATATCCCACTACTACAAAGCAACGCAAAGTGTGAGCAATAATGGAGGGTCAATTCAAAAGCCCAGGCACTGCACAGGATCCAAACTCCATTTTTTGTATTTAATATAAAGTGAAATTCAATGGACCCAAACTGTTTCAATTTAGCATGCAGATTAAACAGATAACCTCTGCTATGAATGTTATAACTATCCATAAATAATTTCTGCTCATGACAACCAAAATGTTTACATAGCGCTATTAAGTTTATAATCTCAAAATGCAAGAGATTGGAAGTGTCTATTCAATTGCAATCCAACAGCTTGACTAAATCTCACCCCAAATCCAAAATAGCTTCAAGATCGATCGAAATGTATGGCTTTGGGGTGAAGTTTGCCCTAGGTGAAGAGCTCAGATCAGCTTCCCCAATCCTAATGCAAAACTGACCCAATATCAGCATCTATTGGCAACTTTAACATATATTAAATGGCTGTTTTAAAAATAAATGCAAAGCAGAGTCATGTTGATCATTTTTCATGGAATAGCAAAAGAGGACATTGTATTACACCAGTGAAAGATGACTTCAGTATTTATTACAATTAAAAGCATATGATAACCAAAAGTACAGTGAAAATGTACTTAAACACTTGATTGCAACCAACCTGCAGTTAACATAACTATATGCTTTGTTTTGAGCTGAAGGGCACACACTAGAGAAATGCATTTGTTAATCCAAAATCTGGTGTTTACATTTACATTTTACATTTAATGTGTTCCTTTGAAAATGTTTTGCAGGGAAGTGGGGCTATACACAAAATAACTAAACCATTTTAAATAGTGAAATACATGCATTTAATTCTGTAATTGGTTACATTTTTACAATACATGCCTTTTCTTTTGTCAGCCTTCAACAAAAACTTGGAAAATGTACAATTTTATGACCAACACTGAACAATTTGGGTTGCTCGAGTAAAATAGGTAGCCACAGCTGTGGTTTCAAAATCATGATCACCATCTGCAGTGGACATATTTACATGGCAAACAGGATCAGGAAAGCAACCATCAAGCAGAACAGACCCATGGCTTCAGACAGGGCAAATCCCAGGATAGCATAGGAGAAAAGCTGCTGCTTTAGGGAAGGGTTCCTGGGGAGAAAAAAAACAACATTTGCTAGTGCCATGAATCAAAGCTGTGGGAGAGACTTGCAGCCATAGCGATTGTTTACCATTTTCACAAACATTGTAAAAAATAAAAATGCAAAAATCAACAAAGATTCACATAGTTGAGGGCATAAAGTAGAGCACCATATCTACTAATGGCAATATTTACCTTGCATATCCGATGATAAGGCTGCCGAACACAGTCCCGATTCCAGCACCAGAACCAGCCACTCCAACTGTGGCAGCTCCAGCGCCGATGAACTTGGCTGCTGTGTCAATGTCTCTGCTCACAGCACTAGTCTGGAAACCCCGCAGTGCTACCTGAGAAAAGGCACTCTGTGGCACAAAGGCAGTGCTAGCCTGGGAGCAACAAAGAAAAAGTCTAAAAAATATATTAACCAATTGACCATAAAAACAGCTTGAAGATAAATATTACAATCATTTATGATTAAGACAACATTTAAATCATTGCAGAGGGGTCCAATATAATTTGGAAGAGAACAGAGGGCTGTTTCTTTATCATTTCTATCAACAACATTTTACCTAAGGGAAAAAATCKAGACTGAAAGGTAGCATCAGTTGTCCATAGAAGTTGATGTTGTTCCTCAAGGTAAGGGCGCTAAAGGGTAAAAGGGGCAGGTAGACACTCACCTCTCCTGTTCTGACATCCGGCCGGGAAAGCACAGACGCAGAGAGAGGTCTGTATAATGCCCTGGATCCAGCACGGACCTGTACATTTTTAAAAAATGGTATACGTTTAGTGATGCAACTTCCATAACATCATTGTAACTTGATTATAAACACACCACCACAAAAATAAACAACATTTGTTAACAGTCGCAAGGGGACACATGGCCAAATCATATGTACATCCCACTGACCAACTGTACAAGTCAGATGTGGGCAGTACAACATGATAAATAACTAGTAGCTTGCTACATACTACTAGCAAGCTACAGAGCCACCCTCCCACACACACTGAGGAGAATGTGCTGTTAAACATGACAAATGCATGGAAGCACTGCAGTGTTTAGTTCCAAATATCTGCCTCTACTGAACCAGCCCTTTCAGATGTCCTAGACGACCAACTCAGAGGGCATTATGGAGTGGATCAAGATGTAGTGCCATGGCCCAAAATACACAAACGCCAAACTGGCAAAGTGCACAACTAGGATTGACATTACTAGTAGCAAATGCACATAGCCAAATGAAAGCAGTCTTTGCTGCTTTATTTCTGCATGACCTTGAAATCACAAAGTCTCATTGGCTCATTCGAAAGCTAACGAGCGATGGTTAGCAACCTAAGCATAGCTAAAGCTGGCTACCTAGCTTAGGTGACAAGAGGTAACGTTATTTTCCAAGAGCAGGTTATTATTTATTTTTAAAGGTTAGCTAACTACGTTGATTTCAATTAAATTTCAAACCAAGTCACTTACAATTCAGTGTGCACAATTGCATGCACTAAAACGTTACAGCAGTTCCTAAGTCACAAATAAGTACAAGTTCAGCAGGCCCATCTAACTTGCCTAGTTAACATTATGCTATGACAACTTATATGCATCATTACTTTCACAACTCACCAGTGCAGGCGTAGAGACGAACTTCGCACAGGCGTACATATTAGTTTAATGTGTTGACTGATAAAATCAACTAAAGACGAGTCGCCTGGTTGTCTMAAAAAAAAAAGAGAGAACAGTAGCTAAGGTCAATGATAATTTCACAACAAATTCAAAGAAACAGCGAATCCATAAAAATTATTAACGTTATGTGCAAAACAACTTTCTTCACATAAATTATGTTGTCGGTGTGGGATCAAAACGACTTTAGATCGAAGATGAAAATGGATTGTTAAAATGTTTCAGCGCAGACCACCCATTTGCCTCCCCTTCACTTACCGGCTGCAGAGGTCGAAGCGCTGAGGAACAACTGCGCATGCCCGAAACCGTATTTAATTATATTCCCGGATGACGGGATTTACGACATCAGACCTCATTCCTCAGCTAGCACCTTTGTTGGAACATTGGAGAAAAAAAAAAGTACAATCACGATCTATGTTTCTATATATCAATCAAATATCTATTGTATTCGTTTCAATGACAAAGTGACATATTTTAATCATGCTACTAGTGATAATAAACGTATAAACGCAAGGTGATAGTAGGGCAAACTCAAAATAGTTTATTTCTACTTGTGTGAGTGCCACACTGTTCACCAATGATGTTGAACTGCTATTTTAAAATTCTCTGTTAATGTATCAGTTTTACCCCAGATATTTGTTTTAACCCAAAAATAATTTTGAATTATAGTTTTCTTGTTCTTTAGCCTTTTGTTGTATTCATATATGGACAGTGTCATCTTTTTCAAACGTTCTCTTGTCTATAATTTTTTTTTTTTTAGATATAAAACCATTAATTTATTCGTCGAGTTTGGTTTTGCACTATAGCAGATCATATGCAACATGATCCATCTCCAGCAGAGGGGGATGTTGTATAAGCCTGTGATGTAGTGGCAGCTAGGCAAGGTATCATTCCTGCTATACTGACCCAATCCCAATGTCAACCCTCAACCCTAACTTCAGCGATCTGAGAAGGTTTGACAGGTGTTAGCAATATGGCATTCAATCCAACTAGCCTATCTGAAGCCTAGGTTTAGCTATTACCATACCTATGCCATGTCCTTTCAGATCTCCAATCTGCACAGGGAGTAGGGCAGTGGTATTCAACTCTTACCCTACGAGGTCCGGACCCTCCTTGTTTTCTGTTATAACTGATAATTAATTGCGCACACCTAGTGTCCCAGGTCTACATCAGTCCCTGATTAGAGGGGAACAATGGAAAAATGCAGTCGAACTGGCTTCGAGGTCCAGAGTTGATTTTAAAGGCCGTAGGGTCTTATGATTAAAATTGAGATTTGCCACTGTGT